>NC_051310.1:1313771-1613771 GCF_015220235.1 Choloepus didactylus | reverse complement strand
ACACCATTCAGCACTGCTAGTTAGTCTCACAATAATGAGCTACTGTCAACTCTGTCCATTTCCAAATGCTTAAGTTCAACCTAGTTAAGCCTTCTGCTCATAAAAAGCAACAACTCCCCGTTCATTAGCCTCATTCTATATCGTGGTAACTTACATTTCATGTCTATAAGTTTACATATTATAATTAGTTCATATCAGTGAGACCATACAATATTTGTTCTTATGTGTCTGACTTATCTCACTCAATGTAGTGCCCTCAAGGTTTCTTCATCAACTGTTTTTGGTGTTTTTTTTTAAGATGGTTTTATTCAACCACCATATGTTCCATCCTAAGTAAGCAATTGATGGTTCCCTGCATAATCACATTTTTATGCATTCACCACCACCACCAGTATCTATATAAGGACATCTCCATTTCTTCCACAAAGAAGGAGGAAGAGTCAAGGAAGGTACAGAGACAAAATAAAAAGAAAAAGAAAGAAAAAAATGACATCAAAAAAGCAACAACATGAAAGACAGAATTAAACTAAAATACAATGTAAGGGTCAGACAACATCACTAATGCCAAGAGTCCCATAATCGTCCCTTATGTCCTCCTCTTATAAGCATTTAGCTTTGGTATATTGCCTTTGTTACATTGAAGGAAGTGTAATACAATGTTTCTGATAACTATAGTCTCTAATTTGCATTGATTGTATTTTTTCCCCAATACCACCCCATTTTTAACATCATCCAAGGTTGGCATTCATTTTTTTCTCCTCATGTAAAAACATATTTGTACACTTTATCAAAATTGATGAGCACTCTAGGTTTCACTAAGTTATACAGTCCCAGTCTTTATCCTTCCTCTTTCCTTCTGGTGTCCTACATGCTCCTAACTTTCCTCTTTCAACCATGCTTACAGTCTTCTTTGTTCAGTGCACTTATATTGTTGTGCTACCATCACCCAAAATTGTGTTCCAAACCTCTCACTCCTGTCTTTTCCTATCTGTCTGTAGTGCTCCCTTTAGTATTTCCTGTAGCACAGGTATCTTGTTCACGAACTCTCTCATTGTCTGTTTGTCAGAGAATATTTTAAACTCTCCCTCATATTTGAAGGACAGTTTTGTCAGATATAGGATTCTTGGTTGATGGTTTTTCTCTTTCAGTATCTTAAATATATCACCCTACTTCCTTCTTGCCTCTATGGTTTCTACTGAGAAACTCACACATAGTCTTTTCAAGCTCCCTTTGTATGTGATGGATCGCTTTTCTCTTGCTGCTTTCAGGATTCTCTCTTTGTCTTTGATGTTTGATAATCTGATTATTAAGTGTCTTGGCATAGGTCTATTCAGATCTATTCTGTTTGGGGTACGCTGCACTTCTTGGATCTGTAATTTTATGTCTTTCATAAAAGATGGGAATTTTCATTGACTTTTTCCTCTATTATTGCTTCTGCCCCTTTTCCCTTCTCTTCTCCTTCTAGGACACCCAAGACACATACATTCATTTGCTTCATATTGTCATTCAATTCCCTGAAACATTGCTTATATTTTTCCATTCTTATCCCTATCTTTTTTTTTGTGTGTAGGCTTTCAGGTGTCTTGTCCTCCAGTTCCTGAGTGTTTTCTTCTGCCTCTTGAGATCTTCTGTTGTATGTCTCCATTGTGTTTTTCATTTCTTATGCTGTACCTTTCATTTCCATAGGTTTTGCCAGTTGTTTTTTCAAACTTTCGATTTCTACCTTATGTTCACCCAGTGCTTTCCTTATATCTTTCATCTCTTTTACCATTTCTTCCCCAAACTCATTGATTTGGTTTTTAAATTGATTTAGCATATTTCTTTGAAAATCTTTAATTGATTGTTTCATTAAAGTGAAACAATATCTTAACTGTATCTTAATTGAGGTGTAAGTTTGTTCCTTTGACTGGGCCATATCTTCATTTTTCCTAGTGTATTTTGTAGTTTTCTGTTGTCTAGGCATCTGGTTTCCTTGGCTACCCCAATCAGATTTTCCCAGATCATAATGGGTTCAGGTCTCAGAATGGGGTTACATTCAGTTTCAAGTTTCCCTGAGGGTGTATCTTAAAAAATTGACAGACTTACCTGTGAGGCCTCTGGCCACTGTGCTTTTCCTAACCTTCCCAGCAGGTGGTTCCTGTCAGCTGTCGCTCCCCACTGGTGTAAAGATGTGTGGCCCTTTACTTCTCAGTTTAAGTTGTTTCTGTTTTGACTATTTCCCCCAGGCCCTGGAGTCTTAGCTCTGAAAGGAAGGCTGGCAATAGAGCTGGGCCCCATCTCCTTCCTCTTAGGGAAGATGCACCTCCTGGAGTTATCTCCTGCATTTGAATAGTTCCTTTGTCTCTCTGCCTCTGTTAATTCCACCACAGTCTGGGTCAGAGCACTGTGAACTGAAAATGGCTGAGGTTCTCTCCACTGAGCCACTCAGGATAAGAGAGAGAAAAAGGGAAAGAAAGCCCCTTTTCAGAGCCAGTCCATGACCCCCCAGTCTTGCCAGTGGGTCAGAGAGAGCGCCTGGTCTTCTGGGCTCCCTTTCCTAGGGCACAGGAGTTTTCTGGCTCTTTAAATTTGTCTCTAACAGCCTCTACATTTTTCCTTCTTTTATTAATTATTTTTTTTCCATCACCCCCAACTCCTCTCCACTGGGAGCAACCTCAGGATACTTTACTGCTTGTTAGGGGTTTGTCTATGTTTGTAGCTTGTATTCAGCAGTCCATATTTGTTAATTGAAACTCCAATTGGAGCTGGGCTGAGCCACATTTGCTGGCTCCAGGAATGCTGCTTTCTCCCACAGTGAGGTCCTGCAGCTCAGCCTGCCATGAGAGGAGGGGGATACCAGTGCAGCTTCACAGTTTTTACTTACAGATTTTATGATGGGATCTCAGCCATTCCACCCAATCCAGGTTGCTGTACAATGTGTGGACAGTCACGGTTGTCCCCCAGCAGTTGTCCCAGATTATTTACTAGTTGTTCCTGGTTGTTTATTAGTTGCTCTAGAGGACTAACTAAATTCTACCCCTCTCTATGCTGTCTTCTTGCCCTGCCTCCCTCTAGTATATTTGTAAATGCAATTTTATTGAGATATATTCACATATCAGGTAATCATTCACAGTGTGCTGTGGTTCACAGTATCATTGTATACTTATGCAGTTATCACCACAATAAATTTTTGGACATTTTCATTACTCCAAAAAATAAAAAAATAAAAATAAGAATAAAAGTTAAAAAGAACACACAAAACATCCCATACCCCTTATCCTCCCTATCATTTATTTATTTTTCTTTGTTTTCTTACTCCTCTGTACCTAGACTGGATAAGGAAGTGTCAGTCACAAGGTTTTCAGAATTACACAGTCATACCTTCAGAGCAATATTGATATACAACCATTTTCAAGAATCAAGGTTTCTGGATTACAGTTCCAGTTCTAGATATTTCTTTCTAGCTATTCCAATACACTACAAACTACAAAAGGATATCCATGTAATGCATAATAACCTCCAGAACCAAAACTCTTTGAATTGAGTCAAAGAGGTATTTGATCAAGAGGTATTCTGCTGGTCAAAAGTTATGCTCAGTCCCATGATGCCAGAGCCAGACTCATCCCCAGGAGACATGTCCTACATTGCCAGGGAGACCTACAACCCTGGGAGTCATGTCCCACATAGTGGAGAGGGCAGTGAGTTTACCTGAAGAGTTGGCTTAGAGAGATAGGCCATGTTCTAGTTTGCTAATGCTGCTGGAAAACAAAACATGAGAAATGGATTGGCTTTTATAAAAAGAGATTTCTTTGGTTACAAGGTTACAGTCTTAAGGCCATAAAGTGTTTATCAAAAAAGGGTACATTCACTGGAGAAAGGCCATTGGCATCCAGAAAACCTCTGTTAGCTGGGAAGGCATGTGGCTGGCATCTGCTTGTTCACAGGTTACATTTCAAAATGGCATTCTCCAAAATGTCTGCATCAGCTTCCACTGGCCATCTTCAAAATGTCTGTCTCAGCTCCAGCTAGCTATGAGCTCCTTCTGTCTGAGCTCATATAGTGCTTCAGTAAACTAAACAGGACCCATGCTGAATGGATGAGGCCATGCCTCCATGGAAGTTATCCAATCAGAGTCATCACCTACATTGTGTGGGTCACATCTCCATGGACACTGAACCAATAGGTTCCAACCCAATCCACACTAATACATCTGCCCCCACAAGAATGCATTAAAGCATATGGCTTTTCCTGGGGGACATAAATATACAAACAATCACAGTCCACCCCCTGGACACCAGAAAAACATATTCTTTCCAAATACAAAATACATTCATCCCGTCACACTATCACAAAAACTTTTATCATTTCAGTAGCAATAGGTAAGCACAAGATCCCATCAAAATCAGTTACAAGCATGGTCTGTCCAAAAGCAAAATTCCCCTCAGGCTCTGTACCTGTGAAACTTAGAACAAGTTATCTGCTTCCAATATACAAAGGAGGGACATTCATAAGGTAAACATTCCCATTGCCATAAGGAGAAACTGAAAGGAAAACAGGGTTTAAGGGACCAAAACAGTTCCTAAAACCTGCAGAGCAAACTCCATTAAATTTCAAAGTCTGAGAGTCATTAACAGAATAACCTTGCATCCCTGGGGCTTGAGAGAGTGGGAGTTGAACCCTTTCCAAAGGATTTTGTGGCAGCCCTTTTCTCTCCAAACACTGGGGTGAGTGCTCCAACATATCCACACAGTGGGGAGACCACCTTCTTGGCCTCACCCTCCTCAAACATCGGGGCAGCTCCCGGATTCCCTTCCATCTCTGGGGCACATGCTCAACCCCGTCAGAACAGTGGGGTGGTGGCCAGGCTCTCCCCAGTACCCTGGGAATGTGCTCCACCCTTCCTGAGGCCTGGGGTAACAGCACTCTTCCTAAACATCAAGGTGGAAAGCCCACCCTCGAACTCTGGGGCAAACTCACCCTTTCCATGCGTGTGGGCCACTCCGCTCTCCGAGCCCAAGACCTCTTGACTCCAGACTTCAACCTCCATGGCTCTGTCTTTGAAGAAATTTTTCCTTCCATTTGTTCCTTGTCTGTCTCCTCCAGTCCAGACCAGCAGCATCTCCATCTGTAAAGATCTCACAAAAATTCTGTTAGTTTCGCATGAAGCACACAGGGGTCAAAGCCATCAGACAATAGGACTTTCCACAAACCCTTTCTGCTTAACTCCCTCTCCAATCTTGGCTTGTGCTGAAATGGCGGCTGGGTTCCATGTTTGGTTGAATCCTCACATGGGGTTATAACTTCTGGAGTTCCACCCCCTGGAAACCTGGAATTTTCCAAACCATCAGCTTCTGGTTTCTTTGAATACAACAGTTCAGTTCTAAGTTTATCTCTCTCTGCTCACATTTTACTATAAGCTGCAAGGAGAAGCCATGCTATATCCACAACTTTTAATTTCAAAATCTCATCAGTCAAGTATCCCACATCATCACCCTCAAATTATTCCTTCCATCTGACACTAGGACTCAATTTTGCCAAATTCTCTGCCGCTTTAAAACAAGGATTGCCTTTCTTCCTTTTCACATCAACACATTCATCATTTCTGCTCAAAGCCTCATCAGAAGTATCTTTAGAGTCCATATTTCTACCAACAGTCTCTTCAAAGTAATTTAGGCCTTTTCTATTGAGCTCCTCACAACTCTTTCAGAATCTTCCCCTTATCCATTTAAAGAGCCATTTGTTCTAGTTTGCTAATGCTGCCAGAATGCAAAACACCAGAAATGGACTGGCTTTTATAAAGAGGGTTTATTTGGTTAGTTGCTCTTGGGATATTTGTTCTCTCTCAGCTTCTCTGGAGCAAGAGTTTGCTTTCAGCAGCTGTCTTCAAGCTGTCTTTCATCTGCAGCTCCTGTGCTTTCTTTTTTTTTTTTTTTTTAATGAAATCTTCATTTTATTGAGATATATTCACATACCACGCAGTCATACAAAACAAATCGTATATTCGATTGTTCACAGTACCATTACATAGTTGTACATTCATCACCTAAATCAATCCCTGACACCTTCATTAGCACACACACAAAAATAACAAGAATAATAATTAAAGTGAAAAAGAGCAATTAAAGTAAAAAAGAACACTGGGTACCTTTGTCTGTTTGTTTGTTTCCTTCCCCTATTTTTCTACTCATCCATCCATAAACTAGACAAAGGGGAGTGTGGTCCTTATGGCTTTCCCAATCCCACTGTCACCCCTCATAAGTTACATTTTTATACAATTGTCTTCAAGATTCATGGGTTCTGGGTTGTAGTTTGATAGTTTCAGGTATCCACCACCAGCTACCCCAATTCTTTAGAACCTAAAAAGGGTTGTTTAAATTGTGCATATGAGTGCCCACCAGAGTGACCTCTCGGCTCCTTTTGGAATCTCTCTGCCACTGAAGCTTATTTCATTTCCTTTCACATCCCCGTTTTGGTCAAGAAGATGTTCTCCATCCCACGATGCCAGGTCTACATTCCTCCCTGGGAGTCATATTCCACGTTGCCAAGGAGATTCACTCCCCTGGGTGTCTGATCCCACGTAGGGGGGAGGGCAGTGATTTCACCTTTCAAGTTGGCTTAGCTAGAGAGAGAGGGCCACATCTGAGCAACAAAGAGGCATTTGGGAGGAGGCTCTTAGGCACAAATATAGGGAGGCTCCTGTGCTTTCTTCAAAATGTCCCTCTTGGCTGCAGCTGCACTGAGTCCCTTCTATTTGTCAGCTCATTTATATGGCTCCACTGATCAAGACCCACCCTGAATGGGTGGGGCCACACCTCCATGGAAATATCTCATCAGAGTTATCACCTACAGTTGGATGGGGTGCATTTCCATGCAAACAACGTAATCCAAACATTCCAACTTAATCCCCACTAATATGTCTGCCCCACAAGATTGCATCAAAGAATATGGCTTTTTCTGGGGGACATAATACATTCAAACCAGCACACCATTACAACGTGTTTTGGTGTTTGCAAACTCAGCAGCACCAGCACCCCACTTCCAGTACCAAAATCTGTTCTAGTTTGGTAATGCTGCCAGAATGCACAACACCAGAAATGGATTGGCCTTTATAAAACGGGGTTTATTTGGTTACAAGGTTACAGTCTTAAGGCTATAAAGGGTCCATCAACAAAGGGTACCTTCACTGGAGAAAGGCCATTGGCATCCAGAAAACCTCATGTAGCTGACATCTGCTTGCTCCCAGGTTGTGTTTCAAAATGGTATTCTCCAAAATGTCTGCATCAGCTTCCATTGGCCATGTTCAAAATGTCTGTCTCAGCTACAGCTAGCTATGAGCTCCTTCTGTCTGAGCTTATATAGTGCTCCAGTAAACTAAACAAGGCCCACACTGAATGGGTGGGACCAAGCATCCGTGGAAATTACCCAATCAGAGTTATCACCTACAGTTGGGTGGGTCACATCTCTATGAACACTGAACCAATAGGCCCCAACCCAATCCATACTAATATATCTGCCCCCACAAGAATGCATTAAAGAATATGGCTTTTTCTGGGGGACATAAATATACAAACCAACACAGGCCACATCTGAGCAGCAGAGGAGGTTCTCTGGGGGAGACTCTTAGGCATAATTATACATAGGCTAAGCTTCTCCTTTGCAGAAACACATTTCATAATGTCAAGCCCCAAGATCAAGGGCTTGGTCTGTTAAATTGTTAGTCCCCAATGCTTGTGAGAATATCAGGAATTCCCCAGGTAGGGAAGTTCAATATTTCCAAAATTTCCCCAGACCCTCAAGGGGTTTTGCAAATACATTTTATTCTCTGCCCAGATTACTCTGGGATGAGTTGGTGTCTGACCCTAACCTGTACAAACCAACAGGATCTCACGCCCCATTCAAGGTTCCATGTAATTATGGTGTCCAAGTAAACTGACCATGCAAGTTAGTGTGCTACAGAAGATATACATTTTGTACCAAATAAACATCACTTCCTTTTGTCGCACACAAAAATTGAGGTTTTAAAACACTGTCAATATCATCCTTTTCCCTTCAGTCTGATTTCCCTTATTCCTAACCAGATCAGCTTCATTGATACCTTTAATTGAAATCTAACATCTTTTTTAGCTTTTTAAATGGTTGCTGTATGTGGTAATACTTTCTATAATAGCTGCAGATCTTTAGCTCTGAGTCTCAGTGTCACACAGATACCCAAAGTTCTAGGAAATGACCAGGTTGTACACAAAGAGCCCACACCTCAGAATTTAGAAATAACAATAGCAACTCAGGAATAGATGTGACTGCTCTAAGAGCTTACAGTCCAGCAACCTTTACAATAAGACCCCCTGTTAACCTATGTTCTCAAATTCAATTCTCAGAGTTTGCACATTATATTTAGTCCATATTAGTGTGCTGTTACAATATTAGTCTTTTCATTTCTGGTTATTTCACTCAACATACTGACCTCAAGTTTCATTCATCTACTTGAATGCCTCACAACTTCATTCTTTCTTGCAGGCACTCAGTATTCCATTATATGCATACACCATGGTTCGCCCTTCTGTTCATCAGTTGATGAACACTTAGGCCACCTCCATGCATTGCAAATCATGAATACTGCTGCCGTAAATACCAGTGTGCAAATCCCCTTGTTTTCAATTCTTCCAAGTATATACCTAATAACAGGGTTGCAGGATCATATGGCAACCCCATACTTGGCCTCCTGTGGAATCACCACCCTGTCCTCCAGATGGGCTACACCATTCTACTTCCCTACCAACAGTGAATAGTTGCATTCCTCTCTCCACATTCTCTCCAGCACTTGTATCTTTCTGCATTTTTAAACAGTTTTATTCACACACCATACAATCCACCCTCCCTTTTATCCTTCTCTTATTGTCATTTAGCTTTAGCATACTGCCTTTGTTACATTTCATGGAAATATATTACAACGTTACTGTTAACTATACACTATAATTGGCATTGATCATATTTTTCCATCTACCATCCCATTTTTTACACTTTGAAATGCTGACATTCATTTTTCCTCCTTCAAGTAAAAAACATTCTCTTTTTTTTGTACATGTAATCACCATCATTGGGAGGAATCCAAGATGGCAGATTAGGAGAGAGAGCAAAATTCTCCTCTTGAAAAACACTAAATAAAAAACAGAAAGTGCTACAGAATAATAGTTCCAGGTTTCCACCAGCTGGGAAAGGACTTCTACACCAATAGTGACTATGTACTTGGAGAAACTGAGAGCCTGTGTTTGAAGATGTGTGAGTGTTTGGTCCATAAAGTCACCAGGGAAATGGCAGCCAGAGTCCCAATTGAGCACAGTGGGGGTGAGGGTCCCTTCCATGCCCCGGGCACCCACCACAGTATCTGGCGTGGGTGATAACCCTTTGCACATCCATAGCTAAGAGCCCCCATGCCAAGGACAGGCTGCTACAGCAGGTAGATGGTTACAGAGTGGATACTTTCTACACCTGGAGCAGCCATCTTTGCAGCTGGCTGGGAGACACCCCTTCACAGCACTGTGGCTGAGAGCTTCCTTGAGGGAATTCAGGGTTCAACCAGCTTGTGATGGCACACACTACTCCTCCTCAGAAGCCCATGGTGTGCACAGCCTAGAGGCATGGGTGCCACACGGAAGTGCCAGGAGTCCTATTAGCAATCCCCTGGACATGTGGGCCCATGGCAGAGAGGGACTATGCAGAACTTCAGCTGAAGTGTCAAACACATTCTGAAGTCCCAGGTTATTCCACCCACAGCCCTGGGAGTGGCTGGGAGCACTGTGTCTTAGAGGTTTCTTCCTGCCAAATTGCACAGGGCACGCCCCCCACCCACAGGGCTGTTGGTCCCCACTGCACATGGAAAATTGGTGCACTGATTGGACCTCCACATGGTTTGGTCCCCCATTTGGTTCACAGACAAGGTTAAGGAGAACTGGCTTGAGAATAAGAGGTGGCTTGGGAGCATCATCTGCTGATAGGTCAAGGAAAGTGCACTCCACAAAGCTGTTGCTCTGTCAAATTGTAGATAATTGTTTTAAGTCCACATAGCATAAAAGAACCCTCTCAAGATAAGCAAATTCCAAGAGGACAAAAACAACAGAAAATTATAAAGCATATGAAGAAACCAGAAGATATGGATAACCCAAACACCCAACTTAAAAAACCAGCAGAGACACAGAACTTGAAGCAATTAATCAAAGAAGGAATCACAAACACCAATATCATTGCTAAGGATATAAAGGACATCAAGAAGACCCTAGAAGAGCATAAACAAGAATTTGCAAAAGTAAATTTTAAAAATAGCAGATCTTAAGGAAATAAAAAACTGTTGATCAAATTAAAAAGATCCTTGAGACACATAACACCAGATCTGAAGAAATAGAGGAAGGAATAGGTAATCTCAAAGAAAGTGTATTGGAAAGTGAAATCATGAAAGGATGAATGGTGAAAAAAATTGAAAATTTTGAAATGGATCTCAGGGAAATGATGGACAACATGAATCACACAACTGTAAGAATCATTGGTGTTCCAGAAGGAGAAGAGAAGGGTAAAGGACTAGGAAGAGCATTCAAAGACATTGTTGGGAAAAACTAATCAACCCTTCTAAATGATGCAGGTATGCAAATCACAGATGCCCAATGAACTCCAAATAGGATAAAACCCACTTTGAGACATATTCTGATCAGAATGTCAAATGCTGAAAAGAAGGAGCAAGTTCAGAAAACAGCAAGAGAGAAGCAATTCACCACATACAAGGGAAGAATGTAAGAGTAAGTAGTGACTACTCAGTGGCCACCAAGTAGGTGAGAAGGCAGTGGTATATGTTCTCTGGTTTGCTAATGCTGCCAGAAAGCAAAACACCAGAAATGGATTGGATTTTATAAAGGGGGTATATTTGGTTACACAGTTACAGTCTTATGGCCATGAAGTGTCCAAGGTAAGTCATCAACAATTGGGTACCTTCATTGGAGAGTGGCCAATGGTGTCCAGAAAACCTCTGTTAGCTGGAAAGGCATGTGGCTGGTGTCTGCTCCAAGTTCTGGTTTCAAAATGGCTTTTTTCCCAGGATGTTCCTCTCTAGGCCACATCTCCTCTTCAAAATGACACTCTCAGTTGTTCTTGGGGTGTTTGTCCTCTCTTAGCTTCTCTAGAGCAAGAGTCTGCTTTCAATGGCCATCTTCAAAATGTGTCTTATCTGCAGCTACTCTCAGTTTCTGTGCATTCTTCAAGGTGTCCCTCTTGGCTGTAGCAAGCTTGTGCCTTCTGTCTGAGCTTATATAGTACTCTAGTAAGCTAATCAAGGCCCACACTGAAAGGACAGGGCCAAACATCCATGGAAATTATTCAATCAGAGTTATCACCTAGAGTTGGGTGGATCACAGTCCCATGGAAACACTCAATCAAAGAATTACAATCTAATCAACACTAATAGGTCTGCCCACACAAGACTGCATCAAAGATAATGGTGTTTAGGGGGACATAATGCATTCAAACTGGCACAGTATGACATATTTAAAATTCTGAAAGAGAAAAATTGCCAACCAAGAATTCTTTATCCAGCAAAGCTCTCCCTCAAATTTGAGGGAGAGTTTAAAATTTTCACAGACAAATGATGAGAGAATTTGCTAACAAGAGACCTGCCCTACAAGAAATACTAAAGAGAGCCCTACCAGCTGAGAAAAAAAAAGGAAGGAGAGAGAGGTCTGCAGAAGGGCATAGAATTAAAAAATTTTTCTAGGGGTACATTAAAGGAAATAAACACAGAGAGGGAAAAATACATCTGACAAAAACCAAATGATATGATGGCTGATTTAAGAACTGCCTTCACAGTAATAACATTGAATGTGAATGGATTAAGCTCCTTAGTTAAAAAATATAAATTGGCAGAATGGATTTAAAAATATGAACCATCAATGCATTGCTTACAAGAGGCTCATCTTAGACCCAGAGACACAAAGAAATTGAAAGTGAAAGGATGGGAAAAATATTCTATGCACGCTACAGCCAAAAGAAATCAGGGGTAGCAATATTAATCTCACATAAAGTAGTCTTGAAAGGCAAGGTGTCATGAGAAAAAGAAGGCCACTATATACTAATAAAAGGGACAAGTCAACAAGAAGTAATAAAAATCATAAACGTCTATGCACCCAATCAAGATGTCCCAAAGTACATAGGCAAACATTGGCAAAACTGAAGGAAGCAATAGATGTTTACACAATAATTGTGGGAAACTTCAATGCATCACTCTCTCCTGTAGATAGATCAACCAGACAGAGGACCAGTAAGGAAATTGAAAACCTAAACAATGTGATAAATGAATTTGACTTAAAAGACATATATACAGCATTGCATCCTGAATCACCAGGATATACATTCTTGTCTAGTGCTCATGGAACTTTCTCCAAGATAGATCATATGCTGGGGCATAAAACAAGCCTCAATAAATTTAAAAAGATTGAAATTATTCAAAGCACGTTCTCTGATCACAAAGGAATACAACTAGAAATCAATAACCATCAAAGATCTAGAACATTCACAAATATCTGGAGGTTGAACAACAAACTCCTAAAAAATTGGTGGGTTAAAGAAGAAATTGCAAGAGTAATTGCTAAATATCTAGAGATGAAAGAAAATGAGAGCACAACATATCAAAGCATATGTGATGCAGCAAATGCAATATTGAGGTGGAAATTTATAGCTCTAAATGCATACATTAAAAAGAAAGAAAGAGCTAAAGTCAAAGAACAAATGGAACACCTGAAGAAGCTAGAAAATGAGCAACAAACTAATCCTAAACCAAGTAGAAGGAAAGAAATAACAAGGATTAAAGCAGAAATAAATGATACAGAGAACAAAAAACAAAACAAAACAAAACAACAAAAAAAAAACAAACAGCAGAGAGAATAAATAAAACCAAAAGTTGGTTCTTTGAGAAGATCAACAAGATTGACAAGCCCTTAGGTAGATTGACAAAATGAAAAAGAGAGAAGAACCAAATAAACAAAATAATAAATGTGAGAGGGGACATTACTGCAGATCCCAAAGAAATTTTAAAAAATCATAAAAGGATACTATGAACAACTGTATGTCAGCAAGCCAGATAATATAGAGGAAATGGACAATTTCCTGGAAACACATAAACAACCTAGACTGACCAGAAAAGAAATAAAAGACCTCAATAAACCAATCACAAACAAAGAGATCCAATCAGTCATCCAAAAGCTTCCCACAAACAAAAGCCCAGGGCCAGCTGGCTTCACAGGGGGAATTTACCAAACTTTCCAAAAAAAAATTAACACCAATCTTACTGAAAATCTTTCAAAAAATTGAAGAATATGGAACACTACCTAACTCATTTATGAAGCTAACATCAGTCTAATACCAAAACCAGGTAAAGATGCTACAAGAAAGAACAACTACAGGCCAATCTCCCTCATGAATATAGTTGCAAAAATTCTCAACAAAATCCTTGCAAATCAAATCCAAAGACACTTTAAAAAAAATCGTACACCATGACCAAGTGGGGTACATTCCAGACATGCAAGGGTGATTCAACATAAGAAAATCAATGTAATACAACACCTTAAAAAATCAAAAGGGAAAGATCAAATGATCATCTCAATAAATGCTGAAAAAGCATTTGACAAAATTCAGCATCCTTTTTTGATAAAAACACTTCAATAGGTAGGAATGGAAGGAAACTTCCTCAGTATGATAAAGGGCATATATGAAAAACCACAGCCAGCATAGTACTCAATGGTGAGAGACTGAAAGCCTTCCCTCTAAGATCAGGAATGAGACAAGGATGCCCGCTGTCACCGCTGTTATTCAACATTGTGCTGGAAGTGCTAGCCAGGGCAATCTGGCAAGACAAAGAAATAAAAGGCATCCAAATTGGAAAGGAAGAAGTAAAACTGTCATTATTTGCAGATGATATGATCTTATATTTGGAAAACCCTGAGAAATCAATGACACAGCTACTTGAGCTAATAAACAAATTTAGCAAATTGGCAGGATACAAGATTAATGCACATAAGTCAGTAAGGTTCCTATACACTATAAATAATCTAACTGAAGAGACGCTCAAGAAAAAGATACCATTCTCAACAGCAACTAGAAAATCAAGTACCTAGGAATACACTTAACCAAGGATATAAAAGACCTTTACCTAGAAAATTACATAACTTTACCAAAAGAAATAGAAGCAGACCTGAAAAGAAGGAAAAGTTTTCCGTGTTCATGAATAGGAAGGCTAAATGTCATTAAGATGTCAATTCTGCCTGTGCCGGTTTGAATGCACTATGTCCCCCCAAATGCCATTATCTTTGATGCAATCTTGTGTGGGCAGATGTATCAGTGTTGATTAGACTGTAATTTGAGTGTTTCCATGGAGACGTGCCCCACCCAACTGTGGGTGCTGACTCTGATTGGACAATTTCCATGCAGGTGTTACCCCACCCATTCAGGGTGGGTCTAAATTAAATCACTGGAGCCATATAAATGAGCTGACAAACAGAAGGAAATCAGTGCATCTGAGAGTGACATTTTGAAGAAGAGCTACAGCCAAGAGGGACACTTTGAAGAATGCACGGAAGCTGAAAGAGTAGCTGCAGATGAGAGATAGTTTGAAGATGGCCATTGAAAGCAGACTCTTGCTCTGGAGAAGCTAAGAGAGGACAAATACCCCAAGTGCAACTAAGAGTGACACTTTGAAGAGGAGCTGTGGCCTAGAGAGGAATGTCCTGGGAGAAAGCCATTTTAAGACTAGACTTCGATCAGATGCAGGCCACGTGCCTTCCCAGCTAACAGAGGTTTTCTGGACACCATTGGCCATCTTCCAGTGAAGGTACTCGATTGTTGATGTGTTACCTTGTATGCTTTATGGCCTTAAGACTGTAACTGTGTAACCAAATAAAACCCCTTTTATAAAAGCCAATCCATTTCTGGTGTTTGTGAAAAGGCAGCATTAGCAAACTAGAACACTACCCAAACTCATCTACAGATTCAATGCAATTCCAATCAAAATTCCAACAACCTACTTTTCAGACTTGGAAAAGCTAGTTACCAATTTATTTGGAAGGGAAAGATGCTCCAAATTGCTAAAAATCATTCTAAAAAAGAAAAAATGAAGTGGGAGGACTTACATTTACTGACTTTGAAGCTCACTATAAAGCCAAAGTAGTTAAAACAACATGGTATTGGCACAAAGATAGACATATTGATCAATGGAATTGAATTGAGATTTTGGAAACAAACCCCAGATCTACAGTCAACTGATCTTTGATAAGGCCCCCAAACCCACTAAACTGGTTATGTTTTTCTTATTCCTTTGTTTTGTTATGGTTTGTTAATTTTCTTGGGGTATGGTAGGAACATGTTGGAAGCAATGCAATTATTTTAGGCTATTTGTTTTACTTATTCCTTTGTTTTGTTTTGTTAGAAATGTTTTGTTTCAATTTTTTGATAAATAAAGTTTAAAATAATCAACATCATTGTCCACTCTAGCTTTTTCTAAGTTATATGGTCCCTGTCCTTATTTTCTGTCTTTCCTTCTGGTGTCATACATGTCCCTAGCTTTCCTTTTCCAAACTACTCAGCTTTATTCAGGGTACTTACACTTTTGTGCTACTGTCTACCATTTTGTCTTTTTGGATTCCTTATGTTCTATCTTATTTTTATTTTTCCTCTCTCTCTCTTTTTACCCTTATTGATTAGTCTTCATTTGTACACTCTTCTCCAAACCTCTCTCTCCTGTCTTTTACTATCTGCCTGTAGTGCTCCCTTTAGTATTTCTTGCAGTGCAGTGTCTTATCCACAAACTCTCTCAGTGTCTGTGTGTCTGAAAATATTTTAACCTCTCCCTCATTTTTGAAGGACAGTTTTGATGGATATAGAATTCTTGGTTGGCAGTTTTTCTCCTTCAGTATCTTAAATATATCATACCACTGCCTCTTTACCTCCATACTGAGAGATCCACAGTTAGTCTTATCAAGCTTCCCTTGTATTTGATGGGTCACTTTTCTCTTGCTGCTTTCAGAATTCTCTCTTTGCCTTTTACATTGGATATGATTACTATGTGTCTTGGAGTAGGTCTATTTGGATCTATTCCATTTGGGGTACACTGTGCTATTTGGATCTGTAATTGCATGTCTTTCATAAGATATGAGAAATTTTCAGTGACTATTTCTTCCATTATTCTTTCTGACCCTTTGCCCTTCTCTTCTCCTTCTGGGACTCTCATTACATGTATATTCATGTGCTTCATGATATCATTCAATTCCCTGAGACTCTGCTCATATTTTTCCATTCTTTTTCCTATCTGTTCCTTTCTGTATAGGTTTTCAGATGTCCTGTTGTCACTGGTTTGTCTCTCAACACCTCAAAACTTTGATCTCTGTTAGAAAAGGCCTGAGACTTATCAGGTTGTGATTCAGTCAGTCTGTGTTTCAAGTAAATCCCCACTCAAATAATAGTATTTGGACAGACAATAGTTTAAAAGTAAATAGCACACAAGACAAGAATTCAAATTCAATACATATTTACTAAAGGAGCACATAGGGTTAAAGAAACAAGTTTAAAAGTACAAATAAATGGATACATTACCAAGCCTTGGAACTCCTGCCTCCTCCAGATACAGCTGGATGTGAGATCACAGGGCCTTCTAATCTAAATCACATGGTATATATAGAGTCTCTGACTAAGTCTTCAACCTCAGTTAGGGGAGTTTTTGACTAAGACTTCAACCTCGATAGAAATCAGAGAATGGTATTCACAGCATTATCAGAGATTTGAACTTAATCCTGAATGTCTGTAATATTTTACTGAAAATATTTCTACTATTTGAGCCACAATATCTTTACAAGTGATAACACACATTTTCCTTATATTAAAACTAAAAATGAAAAGTAAAACTACTTTATATCTAACTTATTAAATTTCTTATTTTGTTCTATAATTGGTTTAACATTATATCATGTTGATAAGCATACATTTGATCAAAACTGCATTCATCCTTGTTACCTTAGTCATGATTTATTTATGATTGAAGTAGCAGTTAAAACCCCATCCTGTTTTCTTTTTACATGGAGGACAAGATGGTTACATGTTATCTATTTCTAAGAATGTCAAGAAGGACTTTCCTCTTTCCTGAAAATACTCACAGCTTTTAACTGTTTAGCTTTTCCTTCAGTTACAATTTTCTAATATAGGACTTGAAGGATATGAATTGTCTGTCTCGGTTATTATAGTAAGGGCTTTCCATTTTCTATCATTTGGAAATCATACATGAGTATTTTGGGGTAAATGTTCAATTAGGTAACCTTCAATATCAGATGGAATAACTGGTTCTTCACCGCCAAAACAGAAGGCATCAGGTGGTATATGACAGCTGCAAGGCTCCACAGCTGTCAGATCCCTACATAGAGAGAAGGAGTCACTGTCTTCATTTTCAGATTCCTCAGAAGTGATACTATCCTGCAACACTGTCTTCTAGTTCACTAATTCTTTCTTCTGCCTCTTCAAATCTGCTATTTTAAGTCTCCATTGTGTTTTTCATCTCTTCTATGTGTCCTTCCTTCCTGTAAGTTCAGCCAATTGTTTAACCTTCAAGTTCTTCCTTATGTTCTTTCAATGCCTACTTTATATCCACCATCACTTTTGTCATATTTTTCCTCAACTAACTGAATTGATTTTTGAGTTGTTTTAGCATGTTTGTTTGAACATCTTTAATTAGTTGTTTCAACTCCTGTACCTCATTTGAAGTGTTAGTTTTCTTCTTTGATTGGGCCATATCTTCATTTTTCCTAGTGTGACTCAGAGTTTTTTGTTGGTGTCTAGGCATCTGGTTTCCTTGATTAGTTTATTCTAGAGGTCATTTTCACTCTTTTACTTAGTATTTTCTTGTTGGTTCACTTTGTTCTCTATCTGTTCTTTGACATTTGGTTCAGCTTATTCTAGACCTCTATCATAACTTCTGTTTAACTGATCAGAATTTTCCAGTTCTTGTTAATCTGGTTCTTACCCTGACTATATGGGACATTTTTTTTTTTTTTTTGAGCAGAATCTATCCCAGTATGATTGAGCCCAATCGTATTTTCCACACCAGACAAGCCCAGGATTCAGGAGGAGGGTGTAATCAGTATCAAGTTTCCCTGAGAATGAGACCCAGAAGATTGTCAGACTTCCCTGTGAGGCCTCTAGACTCTGTACTTTTCCTCCCCTGCCCAGCAGGTGGTGCTTTGTCAGCCTGCAACATCCCACCAGTGTAAAGAGATGAAGTGCTTTTAATTCTCAGTGGACCCTGTCCCTGTCAGGCAGCAAGGATGAGTCAGATTAAGCCAAGCTTAACTGTTTCTGTTTTTCTTTTTTCCAGCCACTGGGGTCTGAATTCTCTGAAGGAAGGCCACCACTTGGGATGAGCCCTTTAGGGATTTATCTCTGTTTCAGTTTGCTAATATTGCCATTATGCAAAATACCAGAAATGGATTGGCTTTTATAAAGGGGGTTTATTTGGTTAAACAGTTACAGTCTTAAGGCCATAAAGTGTCCAATATAATGCATCAATAGAGTACCTTTACTAAAGGATGGCCAATGGCATCTGGAAAACCTCTCTTAGCTGGGAAGGCATGTGGCTGGTGTCTGTTTCAAGTTCTGGTTCCAAAATGGCTTTCTCCCAGGATGTTCCTCTCTAGGCCACAGCTCCTCTTCAAAACCTCACTATCAGTTGCTCTTGGGGCATTTGTCCTTTCTTAGCTTTTCCAGAGCAAGAGTCTGCTTTCAAAGGCCATCTTCAAACTGTCTCTCATCTGCAGCTCCTCCCTCAACTCATGTGCATTCTTCAAAGTATTCCTCTTGGCTGTAGCAAGCTCACTCCTTCTGTGAGAGCTTATATAGTGCTCCAGTAAACTCATCAAGGCCAGTGATGAATGGGCAGGGCCACACCCCCATGGAAATCATCCAGAGTTATCACCCACAGTTAATTTTTGAGTTGTTTTAGCATGTTTGTTTGAACATGCTAATACAGGACTTGAAGGATATGAATTGTCTGTCTCCACGGAAACACTCAAAGAATTACAATCTAATCAACACTAATATATCTGTCCACATCAAAGATAACAGCATTTTGGGGGGCATAAATACATTCAAACTGGCACAGGGTGTTTATTAGGTTACAAATTTACAATTCTAAGTCCATGAAAGTGTCCAAACTAGGGCACCAACAAGAGGATACCTACATTGAATAATGGCTGATGGCATCCGGAACACCTTTCTCAGCTGGGAAGGCATGTGGCTGACATCTGCTGGTCCTCTGCTCTTGGGTTCTGGTTTTAAAATGGCTTTCTCCAAAATGTATCTGGGCTTCTGTCTCTCTTAGCTCTCTCTCTCAGCTCCTGTGCATCCTTGCTCATTCTTCCAGGGCATTTCTCTCTAAGCATTTTGGTATCCTCTCTCAGCTTCTCCTGGGGGCAAAGTCTGGATTACTTATCTTAGTCTCTCTCAGTTTCTCTGAGCTCCTTCTCTCTGTGAGCTCTCTTAAAGGATTCCAGTAAACTAATCAAGACCCACCCTGAATGGACAGTTTCACACCTCCATGTAAATAATATAATCAGAGTTCCCACCCAAAACTGGGTGGCTCACATCCCCAGGGAAACAACCTGATCAAAAAGTTCCCACCCAACAAGATTGGATTAAAGGATCATGGCATTTCTGGGGTCTACAGAAGCTTCAAAACAGCACAATCTCCTTCATTGACTTCTTATTTTGTCTCTCAGACCTATTTTAACTCCACCCTTGCCTGGGTCAGTGCTAACAATTTAAAATGCCTGAGGCTTTCTCTATTGAGCTACTTAGAATAATTTTCTAAAAAGAGAAAAAATCCACTTTTCAAAGCCAATCCCCACCCCCCAAGTTTTGCCAGTCAAGGGCCCAAGTTGGTACTCAGCTTTATGTGACCCTTTTCTCAGGCACAGCTCTTTTCCAGTATTCTGAGCTCAGCTGACTCCAAAAGCATCTGTTTTATTTTATTTTATTTTATTTTATTATTTTATTTTATTTTATTTCTGTCAGCCCCACTTCCTCTCTGCCAATAGAGACCTCAGGATTTCTTTCCTGCTTGCTCCAGGTTTGTCTGTGCTTGTAGCTTGTATTCAGTAGTCCAAAATTGTTAATTAAAATCATGATTAGAGTGTGGTTGAGCTGCCTTCCCTTGTTCCCAGGAGAGACTGCTTCTTTTTTCCACAGGAAGTGTTCCAACTCAGCTTGCCATGCCAATAGGGAGGGGCACTAGGTCTGCAGTTTGGGAGTTTTACTTGCAGTTTTATGCTGTGGTCTTGACTCTTTAACCCATTAAACTGGTGTATGATGTGTGTCCAGTCATGAATATACTCCAATTGTTCCAGACTATTTACTAGCTGTTCATGGCTGTTTACTAGCTGCTCTAGAGGACTAACTAAATTCCACACCTCCCTAAGCCACCATCTTGTCTCTAGTATATTTTTAATTTGATCAATGGTGTCTTTTATTTCCATAATATCTGCTATTTTTAATTTACTCTTTCAAATTCTTCTTTAAGTTATTCTAGAGTCTTCTTGATGTCCTTTATGTCTTTAGCCAACCCACTGAAGTTGTTTTAGAGACTTGTGTGTACTTGGACTAATTGCTCCAAGTTCTGTGTCTTCTCTGGCTTTTTAATTTGGTCATTTGGCTTGTCCATATCTTCTTAGGTCTTCATGTGCTTTGTTGACATTGGGACATTTTCTTATCTTGATAAGGTTATTTTGGGAAATGCAGGATTATTTAAACATTTATATATATATGCATATTTTGGCAGAGACACAGCATGCTGCAGTGCACTCTCTGGGTCTTCCCAGCAGATGAATCTTTTCAGCCACCTTTCACCCTCAAGCCAGCTCCGCCCCAACTGTGCCTGTGCACTAGGCAGGGTCCAAACTAGGTGGGGATCCAATTAGAGCACCTGTATTCCATGTGCACTGGGGCCTGCCAGTTCTGGGGATGTGATATGGACCCTGAGCAGTTCAGCAGGGAGTCCATTTAAGGGCACCATGGGTCTGGTTATTCCAGGGTCTCAGTGGATCACTCTTGGGCTTTGGGGCTGTGCATCTCACCCTCCACTTCAAACGTGCCCTGCTCCCTGCCCACCATGTTCCTGTGAGCCTCTGGGTGTAGAGGGGCTCTCATTGCTTCTGTGTGGTGTCCTCTCCTATCCCCACCTCTCGCCCATGTCAACAATTTCAAATTATCTCTTATATAGTTGTTCTAAATACCCTCTTATTTTCCTCTTAATGTCTGCTACATCTATACATTACTGCTTGCATTGGCTATTTTACCTTCTATCTTCTTTTCTTGATAACTTTGTCAGGAGTTATCAAAGGTAGTCATTTTATAAAACCAACTTTTGGCTTTGTTGATCCTCTCTCTCTCTCTACACACACACACACACACACACACACACACACACACACACACACACATTATACATATAATATATATAATATATATAATTCCATTAATTTTTGTTTTTTCTTATTTCCTGTGCATTTTCTTATTTCCTTTATTCTACATTCTTTGGGCTCTTTTTCTTTTTCTAATTGAGTCAAATCCTTGGCTCACTGATTTTCATTATTTCCTTTTTCATAACGTATACATTCAGAGCTTTACATTTCCTTCTAAGCACTGCTTTAGTTGAATTCCACAAGCTTTGATAATCATTATCATTCAGATCAACATGTTTTCTAATATGACTTCTTCTTTGACCCATGGTGAGAAGTGTATTTGTTAATTTGCAAACATATTGGTTTTCCTACTTACCTTTTTGTAACTAGCTAAATTGCATTGTGATGAGAGATCAGAATCTGTATGATTTCATTCCTTTCAAATTTCTGAGTTTTGCTTTATACCCCAGAGTGCTGGTTTGGGTGTATTATGTCCCCCAAAACACCATTATCTTTGATGCAGTCTTGTGTGGGCAGGAAATGCATTGGTGTTGATTGGGTTGGAGACTTTTGATTGGATGTTTCCCTGGAGATGTGATCACTCAATTGTGGGTGAGATCTTTCACTGGATAATTTCCATGTAGGTGTTGGCCCTGCTCATTCAACATGGCCCTTGATTAGTTTACTGGAGCACTATATAAGCTCAGACAGAAGCAGCGAGCTTGTTACAGCCAAGAGGGGCGCTTTGAAGAATGCACAGGAGCTGAGAGAGAAACTGCAGTCTACAGAGACATTTTGGAGATGACCTTTGAAGGCAGACTTTTGCCCCATAGAAGCTAAGAGAGGACAAATACCCCAAGAGCAACTGAGAGTGACATTTTGGAGAGACGCTGAAGCCTACAGAGGAACATTCTGGGAGAAAGACATTTTGAAACCAGAACTCTGGAGCAAATACCAGCCACATGCCTTCCCAGCTAACAGAGGTTTTCCAGACACCATTGGCCATCCTCCAGTGAAGGTACCCGATTGTTGATGTGTTACCTTGGACACTTTATGGCCTTAAGACTGTAACTATGTAACCAAATAAAACCCCTTTTATAAAAGCCAATCCATTTCTGGTGTTTTGCATTCTAGCAACATTAGCAAACTAGAACATCCAGCTTAAGATCATTCCTTGACAATTTTCAGTCTGCTTGAAGAGAGCATATTTTGCAGTTGATGGGTGCAGCTTTCTATGGGTGCCAATTAAAACACACTTGTTCTATGAGTAACAGACAAGTGTTGCAAAATCGATGATTGTAGACATGCCTATTTCTCCTTTAAATTACCAACTTTTGCTTTATATATCTTGAAGCTGTTACTAGATGCACATGAATGCAGCATTGTTATATATTCTTTGTAAAATGAAAATTTTGTCAGGAATTGATTCTTCTCTATTGATTCTTTTTGTTTTAGTTCACTTTGATATGAAAGCAACACAAGCTTACTTTTAGTTTGTGCTTGTATGGTAACTTTTTTCATTCTCTTCTTTTAAACATTTCTTATACTTATTTTAAATGTCTTGTACAGAATATATTTGTTTTATGATTGAATCTTTAACCCATTTGCATTTATGGTAATTACTAGTATATTCAAGTTTAAATCTACCTTCTTACAATGAACCTACATGTAACCAAAAACTTCCAAAATTATCTACTTATAGCCATTTTAATAGTGTTCAGAGATATCTCATCATAGTTTGAATTTGCATTTTCCAAATGTTAAACATCTTCTCGTGTGCTGCTTTGTCATTGCTATAAATTCTTTGGTGAAGTGTCTGTTCAAGTCTTTTGCCCACTTTGAAATTGTGTGCTTGGTTTTTTTTTTTGTTTGTTTGTTTGTTTTTACTAATTAATGTTTTCTTACTGCTAACCAGTAAGCACATGAAAAGATATCCCAAAGCGTTAGTCATTAAGGAAATTCAGACCAAAACCATAATGAGATACTAATTAACAACACTAGGATGGCTATAATAAAAAAGGTGGGTGAAAAGAAGTGTTGGTGAGGATGTAGAGAAATTGGTACCCTCATACCTTGCAGGTGGGAATGTAAAATGATGAAGCAGGATTGTGGGAAGAGGGTGGAGTAGGAAGTAACCCCCATCAAAACAACCATGGAACTGGCAGGAATTGTCTGAATCAACTCTTTTGAAACTCCAAAGTCTAGTGGAACACTGTGAAGTATCCAAGGAGGAACTGGAAAAAAAAGCCAGTGAATTGTAAATATCAGTGAATTTCACCCTCTATGTAGTAATTGCTATCCCCCACCCCCAAAATATGCAGCAGGCAGCTGAGGGGATTGCAAGCCTAGTGCAGCTTCCTGGTGCCAAGGTGGGCTATAAGGACCCAGTCTTCCAAAATCCAGGGGCGTGTGGTTTGATTGCTGGTCACTGCTTTTGATCAGCTACTTCAGAGGGGCCAGCTCAAAGGGTGACCATTGTTCCAACTTCCCTCAGGCAAAAGTGCCAGAGAAGTCTTAGAGTGGCAGTATCTATTTTTTTTCTTTTTTCTCCTTCCATTCCCTGTTTGAAAGAAAAATAGTTTGGAAAAGCCACAAATTGACAGCTCCAACCCTCAACAATAGCAACAACAAACCAAGCAATCCCAGAGGAGTGAGAGAACTAGATATCCAGTTCTCAACAAAAATTCAAAACACACAAAGAAACCGGAAAGCACGGGCCAGTCACAGGACAAAAAAGAATTTAGGCCAGAACTATCCCTGATGAAGCTTGTACATTGGAACTATTAGTTGAAAACTTTAAATCAAATGTCTTATATACATTCAATGAGCTAATGGAATCTATATACAAAAAACTAAAAGAAATAGGAAAATGTTGTCTGAACAAAATAAAGAGAAGAAAATTATAAAAAGGACTCAAACAGAAATTTTGGAACAGCAAAGTACAGTAATTGAAATGAAAAACTCATTAGATAGATTCAATAGTAGATTTGAATAGGCAGAAGAAGGGGTCAGTGAACTTGAAGACAAGATAATTGAAATTATTCAGTATAAAGATGAGAAAGAAAAAAATAGTGAAGAAAAATTAACAGAGCCTGAGAGACCTGTGGGACTCTGTTGGGGATTGAATCACATCTCCCACAAAAGACATGTCCAGGGCCCAGCCCTTGTCCCGTGAGAGGGAGCCCATCTGTAAATAGGACTTTTGGAGGTGTTGTTAAGTTAAGGTGTGCCAAATTGAATGAGGGTGGGCCTTAATCTAATATGGCTGCAATCCTTAGAAGCAAGGAAAATTGGGCACAGATATGAATCACGGGGAGAGCAAGGAATTGGAAGCCAGCAGATGTTAAAAAAAAAAAAAAAAAAAGCAAATGCCAGGGACCAAAGATTACCAGCAGCCAGCACCAGAAATGCCGTGGCCTTCAGGGAGAAACCATTGTCTTGCTGATGCCTCAATTGTGAACTTCTCCTAGCATCAAAACCATGAGCCAATGAATTCCTGTTTTGTAAGTCAACTTTTTATATGGTATTTCTTTTAGCAGTTGGGAGAGTAAAACAGACCCCATCATGCATATCATTGGAGTCCCAGAAGGGAAAGAGAGAGAAAAGAGCAGAAAGAGTATTTGAAGAAATAATGATGGAAGACTTCCCAAATCTGATGTAAGACATGGATATATACATCTGGGAAGTTCAACAAACATCAAGCAGGGTAGATTTTAAGAGATCTAACCAAGACACATTATAGTGAAATTACCAACATCAAAAGACAAAGAGAGGGGTTTGAAAGCAACAAGAGAGAAGTGACTTGTCATGTACCAAGGATCCCCAATAAAATTAAAAGCAGATTTATTATCACATATGAGGCCAGAAGACAGGGGGATGACATACACAAAGTCTTTAAAGAAATAAAAATATCAGCCAAGAATTCTATATCTGACAAAATTATCTTTTAAAAATGAAGGAGAAATTAAGACATTTACAGATAAACAAAAGCTGAAAGAGTAAGAGTTTGTTACTTACAAGAAGTGTTAAAGGGAATCATTCAGGCTTAAATAAATGGACACTAGACAGTAACTCAAAATCATAAGAAGAAATAAATAACATTGGTAAAGAGAGCTACATAGGTAAATATAAAGTCTTATATTATTGTACTTTTGGTTTGTAACTGCTTCCTCCCCATATAACTTAATAGGCAAATGCGTAAAACATCATTTAAAATCTATGTTAATAGTCATACAATGCGTAAATATATAATCTGAGACTATAAAAAGATTGGAGATATATAGGAGTAGAGAGTTTGTATACTACTGAAATTAGGTTGGTACTAGTTGAACTAAGTTATCATTAGTTTAAGATGTTCATTATAATTACAAAGGAAATCACTAAGAAAATAACTAAAAATACAGAGAAAAGGAAAGAAGAAGGGAATAAGAGAGTACACTACAAAATAAAAAGAAGTTAAATACAAAAAAAAAAGATGTAATGGAGTAATTGAGGAATAAAAAACAGAGAAAGCAAATAGCTAAATGGCAGAAGTAAATGGAATAAAATTCCATATTAAAAGGGACAGATTGGCAGACTGGATGAAAAACCATGATCCAGCTATATGTTGTCTACAATAGACTCATTTTATGTTCAAAGACACAAAGATGTTGAAAGTAAAAGGGTGGAAAAAGATATTCCATGCAAACAGTAATTAAAAGAGATCCAGAATGGGTATATTATTATCAGAAAAAAAATGGCTTTTAAATAAATAAAAAATTCCAAGGGACAAAAGACATCATATAAGGATAAAAGTTTCAATCCAGCAAGAAGATACAATGATTATAAATATATATGCACCTCACAACAAAGCCCCAAATATATGAAGGAAAAACGGGCAGAATTGAAGGGAGAAATAGGTAGTGCTACAATAATAGTTGGGAGACTTCAATATGCCACTTTCAATAATTGATAGAACATCTAAACAGGATATCAATAAGGAAATAGTGTATTTGAACAGCACTATTAACCAGTTGGACCTAATGAACATCCAGGACACTCCACCCAACAACAGAATACACATTATCCTCAAGTGCACATGGAACATGTTCCTAGACAGACTATGTGTTAGGTCACAGATCAAGTCATGGTCAAATTAAACATATTGAAATAGTACAAAGTATCTTCTCATAACACAATGGAATATGGCAGAAATCAGTAACAGAGGGAAAACTGGAAAATTAACAAAAAAGTGGAAACTAAGCAACACACTATTAAACAACTAATGGAACAAAAGAAGAAATCTCAAAGGAAATTAAGAAATATCCTGAAATGAATAAAAATGAAAACACAACTTACTAAAACTTATGAGACAGAAGCACAGGCAGTTCTCAGAAGGAAATTTACAGCTCTAAATTAAAGCTCTGTAATAAAATTTTACAAAGAGAAAGATCACAAATCAATAACTAAGCCATACCTAGAGAAACTAGAACAAGAAGAGTAAACTAAACCCAAAGTTAGTAGAAGGAAAGGAGACAGTAAAGATTAAAAAGAGATAAAATAGGATATGGAAAAAATAGAGAGAATCAACAAAGCAAAACAAAACAAAAATTTTTAATAAGATCAATGAAATAAAATCTTTAGTCATACTGACAAAGAGAAAGACAAAGGGGACACAAATAACTAAATCATGAATGAAAGTGGGGATATTACTACTGATTTTGCAGAAATAAAGAGGATTATAAGAGGGCACTATGAGCCATTACATGCCAACAAATTAGAAAACCTAGATGAAATGGGCAAATTCCTAGAAACACATAAATTACTTACTCTGACACAGGTAGAAATAGACTATCTTAACAGACCTGAAACAAATAAAGAGCTTAATTCAGTAATTAAAAAACATCCTAAGAAAGAAAAGTCCAGTACTGCATGATTTCACTGTTGAATTCTACCAAACATTTAAAGAAGATTTAACACCAATCCTTCTAAAACACTTCCAAAACTTATAAGAGGAGGGATTACTTCCTAACTCATCCTATGAGGCTGGCATTATCCTGATACCAAAGACAGCACAAGAAAAGAAAATTACAGAGTGTCCCTTATGAATATAAATGCAAAAATCCTCAACAAAATACTGGCAAACCAAATCCAAGAGCATATTAAAAGAACTAAACACCATGAAAAGTGGGATGTATTCCAGGAATATGAAGATGGTTCAAGATAAGAAATTCAATATAATACACATGAATATGAAAAAAGACACATGATCATCTCAGTTGAAGAAGAAAAGGCATTTGACAAAATCAAACATACTCCCATGATAAAAAAAAAAACAAGGAGGTGAAAGACTTGTACTGAAAACTACAAAATATTGTTGAAAGAAATAAAAGAAGACCTAAATGAATGTAAAGACATACCATGTTCATGGATTAGAAGACAATCTTGTTGTCAGTAGTGCCTGTGGAGGACTGAGCGTGTCCCCACAAAGGGCATGTTCAGGCCCCACCCTTGGTGCTGCAGGTGTGAACCCATTGTAAATGGACCTTTGAAGATATATTAGTTAAGGTGCACCCAGACTGAAGGAGAGTGGGCCTTCACCCAATGTGGCTGCAGTCCTTATATGCAGAGCAAAATGGACACAGAAAAAGAAGCCATAGGGAGCAGCCAGAAGCTGGAAATTAATGGAAACTGGAAGAGAAAGGAGAAGATGCTGCCACGTGTGCTACATGTGACAGAAAAGCCCAGGATCAAGAATTGCTGGCAGCCAGCCCCAGGATGCCACAGTCTTCATGGAGAAAGCATCGCCTTGCTGATGCCTCAATTTGGACTTCTCTTAGCGTCAAAAACATGAGCCATGCATTCACATTGTTTAAACAAAGCCACTGCATGACATTGCCTAAAGCAATCTACAAATTCAATGCCATCCACATCAAAATTCCAGGATCCCTTTTTAACAGAAATGGAAAAGCTTGTCCTCAAATTCATAAGGAATTTTAAGGGGCCCTGAATAGCCAAAATAATCTTGAAAAAGAATCAAGAACAAAGAAGGAGGCTTACGCTTCCTGACGTACTTACTACCTTTACTACATAGCTGTAGTAATTAAAACAAGGTAGCACTGGCATGAGGAAAGACCCATGGAATAGAATTGAGAGTCTAGAGATAAATCCACACATCTATGGACAGGTGATTTGCAACAAGGATGCCAAGTTCATTCAATGGGAAAGGAATAGTCTCTCTAGCAAATGGATATGGGGCAACTGGAAATCCACATGCAAAAGAATGAAATGTGGACTCCTACCTCTCATCATATACAAAAATTAATTCAAAATGGATCAATACCTAAATATAAGAGCTAATACCATGCTCTTACAAGAAAACATAGGGGAATATCTTCAGGACCTTGTGGTAGCAAAGGATTTTTAGATTTTGCACCAAAAGCACAAAGAAGAAAATAAAAAATAGAAAAGTTAAAAAATTAAAAACTTTTGTGCACCAAAGGACATTATCAAGAATGTGAAAAGACCTACAGAATAAGAGAAAATATTTGGAAACCATATATCTGATAAAGGTTAATATCCAGAATATACAAAGGACTCCTAAAACTCAACAACAAAATGACAAACAATCCAATTTTAAAAGGCCATGGATTTGAATAGACATTTCTCCAAAGAAGATATTCAAATGGCCAGTAAGTATATGAAAAGATGCTCATCATTAGCCATTAGAAAAACGCAAATCAAAACTACAATAAGATACTATTTCTCACCCATTAGGATGGCAATTATTAAAAACACTGAAAACAAGTGTTGACAAGGATGCAGAGAAACAGGAACCCTTGTATATTTTTGGTGGTGCAGCTTCTGTGTAAAATATAGAAAGTTAAACATAGAATTACCATATGACCCAGCAATTCCACTCCTACCTAATACTCAAAAGAACCTAAAACAGGGACTTGGACAGATATGTACACACCAGTGTTCATAGCAGCCTTATTCACAAGAGCCAAGAGGTGGAAGCAAACCAAGTGTCTGTCAACAGATGAATGGATAAACAACATGTGGTATATCCACATAATGTAATTTTATTCAGCCATAAAAAGAAGTGAAATGCTGGTACATGCTACAACATGGATGAACCCGGAAGACATCATGTTGAGTGAAATAAGCCAGACACAAAAGGACAAATATGATTTCTATTATATGAAATACTTAGAACAGGCAAATACATAGAGACAGAAATCAGAATATTGGTTATCAGGGCTGATAGGAGGGGGGATGGGGAATTATTGTTAAATGAGTTTGAGTTTTGGTTTGGAATGATGATAATAGTCTGGAAATAGTGTTGAAAGTTAAACAGTATTGTTATTGTTCTTAATGTCAAAGAATTGTCACTTAAAATGGCTAAAATGATTTTTATCTTATGTATATTTTACAATTTGAAATAAATAACTTTTGAAAAAATGATGCACCTGCTTTGAAAAACAGTTGGCTGTTCCTCAAAATGCTAAACATGGAGCTATTATATGGCCCAGAAACTCCAAACCAAGGTACCTATTCAAGAGAAATGAGAATCTATGTCCACACAAAATCTTGAGCACAAACATTTGTATCAATATTATTCGTAGTTACGCAATGTGTGAGTAACCCAAACATCCATCAACTGATGAATGGATAAATAAATGTGATGGGTCCATACATCTCGGTCTGCCAGAGCTGCTGTGGCAAATACCACATAATGTGTTGGCTTAAACAAAAAGACTTTTTTGGCTCACAGTTTTAAAGGCCAGAAGTTCAAAATCCAGGTACTGGCATGGCTGTGTTTTCTCTGGGAATCTATAGTGTTCTGGTGATGGCTTGCTGCAGTCCTTGGGATTTCCTGACTTGCATCTCTGCCTTTGTTCCATGGCGATGTCCTTGGTCTTCTCCTGTGGCTTTCCCTGACTTCTATCTTCTATGTCTTCTGGCTTCCTCTGGTTTCTACTACCTGTTTCTGAATTTCCTCTCTATATGGTCTCTTTAGTAATACAGATTAAGACCCATCATGATTCAATTTGTCCACACCTTAACTAATAACATCTTCAAAAGGCCCTATTTACAGATGCTTTCACACCCACAGAAATGAGGATTAAGATTAAAAACGTTTTTGGTGGTGGGGTACATGATTCAATCAACCACACCATAAAAGGAGTATTATTCAGCAATAAAAAAGAATAAAGTAATGATACATGCTACAGCATGAATGGCCCTTGAAAGTATTTTGCTTAGTAAAAGCACCCAATCACAGAAGACCACACATTGTATGGTTTAATTTATATGAAATGTTCAGAAAAAGCAAATCCTTGAAGATAAAAAGTAGATTAGCGGTTGCCTAGGGGTGGAGGAATTGGTGAGGTGGGGAATGGCAGTGACTGATCATAGGTCTGGAGTATGTTTTGGGGTGATGAAAATGTTTTAAAATTGATTATGAATTCTGTGGATATACTAAAAACCATTGGTCATATTTGTGAGGGTTTATTTCTGGACTTCATGCTGTCCCATTGGTCTGTAGGCCTACTGATTTGCCAGTACTCACTGCCTCAATTACCGCAGCTTTTCAGTGAGTCTTAAAATCAGGTGGTGTGAGTCCCCCAACATTTTTCTTTTTCAAAACTGTTTTGGCTAGTCTAGTTCCCTTATATTTGCATATAAATTTTAGATTTATACACAATTTCTTGCAGGGATTTTGACTGGAATTGTGTTAAATGTGTATGTTGTTTTGGCTGACACTTGACATCTTAAATATATTGAATCTTCTGGTTCATGAACACAATATGTCTTTATTTGTTTCGGTCTTCTATGCTATCTTTCATCGTGTTTTGCTGTTTTCAGTACAACAGATTCTCTTTTTTTTATTTTTATGGTCTCATTTCACACAAATAAAACTTGCGCATGGACTGTCTATTCGTTTTCCTCACCGCGCAGCTGGGCATAGGGGCTGGAGACACGATGGCCAGCTGGGCTGCTCCTTCCATAGCAGCTTTGCAGTTCTCAGAACAGGCATTGAGAGCAGTCTCAGCACAGTAAGATTTGTTGCACATCAGCAGCGTTTCCAGCCCCTTCATAGTGTGGACTAAGGACTTTCGGAAGCCACTGGGCAGCATGTGCTTCATTTTCTCATTGCTCCCATGACAAGTGTTGGGCATCAGGTCTGGCCCTTGAGTCTTCTCTGCACCCTGCGTGTGGTGTCCCTGGCTATCCTCCAGCTCTGCTCAGTGTCGAAACAACAGTCTGCCCAGTGCCTAGGAACACCTTGGTCCTCTTTTTTATAATCGTGGGCTTCATGAGGGGTCTGAGGACAGCCCTGATGCTGGGTGGGAGATGGCTGCCACCTCCATGGGCAGCACCATGGAAGAGACCAGTACACAGATTCTGTACGGCTCTTGTTAGATTTACAGCAGTGTATTTAATTTTGGGAGGAGTTAATTAAAATGGTATTGCTTTTTAATTTCACTTTTCAGCTGTTCATTGTAGTATATAGAAACTGGATTGATTTTGTATTTTGACTTTTTATCCTTGCCAACCTCACTTATTAGTCCTTAGACTTTTTTTAGAATTCTTGGAATTTTCTTCATAGACTTTCATTTCATCTGTGAAGAGAACAATTTTATTTCCTCCTTTCTAATCATGTGCCTTTTATTTTTCTTGTCTTATTGCACTGGCTGGGTCTGCTGGTATGATGCTGAATACAGTGATGAGTGTGGACATCTTTCTCTTGTTCCTGATCTTAAGGAAAAATATTCAGTCTTCTGTTATTACGTATGATATTCGCTGTAGCTTTCTTGGTTTGTTGGTTTTTGTTTTTGTGGGTGCCCTTTATTTGGTTGAAGAAGTTCCTATTTCTAGTTTTTTAAGATTGTTTATCATTGATGGATATTGAATTCTGTCAAATGCTTCTGCATCAATTGATATGATCATATGGTTTCTTTAGACTGTTAATATGGCATATTACACAGATTTCTATTCACATATTGAACCAGACTTGCATTCCTGGGAAAACTTCCATTTGTTTGTGGTATTTGATTATTTCTTTCTATTGCTTGACTTTACTTGCTAGTATTTTGTTGAGGATTTTTGTGATGTTTTGGCACTGGTGGCTGCTGATTGTCTTTTCCTTTGTGGTTGGATTTTCCTGGTTTTTCATATACAGAGTAATTTTTGGATTGTATTCTAGATACTTGAACATTATGTTATGAATCTGGTTTTGTTTAAATCCAGCAGAGAATGTTGATATGTTTGTTTTTGGCATGCAGTCAATCCATTTGGGTTCAGGCTGTGAGTTCCAAATATCCCTCTGCAGGTTGTAGTTTCAATGTCAGTTTTGTTTTCAAAGCCTTTGCACTGTCTTTTTAATCTGTCCTACCATGCATTACCCATTGGCCAGGCTGGGACTTGGGAAGTGTTCTAGTTTGCCAGTGCTGCCAGAATGCAAAACACCAGAAATGGATTGGCTTTATAAAAGGGGGTTTATTTGGTTAAACAGTTACAGTCTTAAGGCCATAAAGTGTCCAAGGTAACACATCAACAATTGGGTACCTTCACTAGAGGATGGCCAATGGCGTCTGGAAAACCTCTGTTAGCTGGGAAGGCATGTGGCTGGCACCTGCTCCAAGTTCTGGTTTCAAAATGGCTTTCTCCCAGGATGTTCCTCTCTAGGCTGCAGCTCCTCTTCAAAATGTCACTCTTGGTTGCTCTTGGGGCATTTGTCCTTTCTTAGCTTCTTTGGAACAAAAGTCTGCTTTCAATGGCCATTTTCAAATTGTCTCTCATCTGCAGCTACTCTCTCAGCTCCTGTGCATTCTTCAAAGTTTCCCTCTTGGCTGTAGCAAGCTCGCTCCTTCTGTCTGAGCTTATATAGTGCTCCAGTAAACTCATCAAAGCCCATGCTGAGTGGGCGGGGCCACACCTCCATGGAAATTATTCAATCAGAGTTTTATCACCCACAGTTGGGTGGGGCACATTTCCATGGAAACAACCTAATCCAAATGTTCCAACTTAATCCCCACTAACATGTCTGCCCCAACAAGATTGCATCAAAGAACATGGCTTTTTCTGGGGACACAATACACACAAACCGGCAGAGGAAGTGAGCTATCCTGTAGTTCATTCTCAAGGTCTTTGGCATACTAATTAGGATGAGACCCATACACACAGCTCATAGTTGAGCCCAGGAGTGACAAACAACTTCAGGGGTCACTTTCCATAGCAACTCCTTAACTGTGATTTCCCAGCTACTTTCTAGTTCTCTGGGCTCCCCTTTTCAGTCCTCTGGACAGAAGTCTGGGGCTTCAGTTACTTTGCTTTCCTGCACACTCCCTGTAACAGGACCTGAATCTTTGCCCAAGCAATGGGAGGACAGAGGAAGAAAAAACAGTGGGGATTCAGTCTACCCTCTTCGGATCACTGCTCCTCTGACTGAAGAGAAAAGTTCCTTTCCCTCAGCATTTCAGGGGCTTATAAGCCCCCTTTGTCACTGTCTGTGATGGCATTTCCTAGGGGCTGCGGCATGAGATGACAGAGAAAAGTAAAGAACAAACAAGAAAACCAACAAACTAAAAAAACCCAAACAACTGAAAAACCTAGGACCCCCAAGGTATCCTCCACTTTCTGTGAGCATGAGACCTTTCCTGAGTCAGAACTGGAGAGCTTTCCATGGAGCTCTCTGCATTTCCTCCTGGCCCCCACTTCAGGCTTTTGGGTTCTCTTGTGTCCAGGCTTGGGAATGTGAAACCCAGGAAACCCACCACCAAGTTGGTGGTGATACAAATTCTAGCCTTTCCCGCAATCTGCCTGTTACTGTCCACTTGTCGGAGTCCTCAAATGGTTTGTGCATTCTATCCAATTTTAATAGGTGCATTCAGTGGGGGGGAACAAGGTTGAATATATTTACCCAGGACTGGGACCCAGGAGATGTAAACAACAATAAACCTTTGATCCAGGTTCAACAACTCTCACTATCTTGTCCTATTTGATTTATCTTTACTCGTGTGTGTGTGTGTGTGTGTGTGTGTGTGTGTGTGTGTGTGTACATATGTACATTGTATTCTGGACATTTGAAACTAACTACAAGTACCATGATAACTCACTGTCATCACTGTAAATACATCACACATCTCCAAGGGATAAGAACCATCTCCCATATAACTACAATGCCAGCATCACACCTAAGAAAATTTCAGTAATTCTACACACCGTCTTTCTTTTGGTGTGTATTTCAACGATTTTTCTCCTGTCCTTTTACCATCCATAGTCTTATAATTCAGATGTGTCTCTTTTAAATGGAACCTATTTTGATTTTTTGTGAACCTGACTGATCATGCTGGAACTTCAATTGGAGCATTTAGTCCATCCTACTTTGTTACTGATATATTAGAGTTTAAATCTGCCATCTTTTAGATGTTTTCTGCGGGACACTGTTATCGAGTTCTGACTTGGCGGGCCTGGGCCAGGGGAACTGATCACCCCCTAGGAAAGGTAGTGGGGCACGGGTGGTTGCGCCCTCCACGGCCCCCCGGGCCTGAGAAAGTGGAGCCGAATGCAGGCCCCATTTCCTCACCCCAAAGTAAAAACCATTGGGGAGGGCTTCCCGGAGAAAACCGCCCCCTTTACCTTGCCCACCCACTCCCCGTTACCGGAGCAACTCCCGCCCCTTTTCAATCAACCTCCGCGCCCTCTCAGAACCTATCCAAGCCTTTAACCCTTGCAGCTACCCCGCCCTCTAAATGCCCGATATAAACTTGTACTCTCCCCTAATAAACTCTCTTGGTTTTCATCATCCTAAAAAGAAATCGTGTCCCGCCTGTTCCTTTCTCGCCGCCCTCCATACTTGCACGCCTCCCGCCGGGGACCTGGCCAAGTCCCCCGCCTCGCCCTCGCCTCCGGGAAAGAGCCCCCGCCGCCGGTACCCTCGGAGCAATCCTGGGAGCCTAGGATTTAGCAACCGGCCGCCACCCTCCCCCAGACGAATCAACTGCGACCGCAACTGGCGCCCAACGTGGGGCCCCTGGAATTAAAAGTCCTCTCCACGCAGCGGTCCAGTGAAACCACCCGCTCGCCCGGACGCCTCTCCAGCCCCCCTTCTCCTCGCCTGCAAAGTAAGGGCCGCCTCTCCCTCGCCGCCCCGCGGAGCCGCCCCTCCCTCGCCGCTCCACGTCTGGAGCCGCCTCTCCCACGCCGCTCCGCGCCCGGGCCGCTCTTCCTTTCCCTCATTAACCTAACTCTTGCCCCCGACTACCTTTCGTCTTCTCTTCCTATATCCCCCACATTCCTCCTAACACTCTTCCTCCAGTAGCTTTCCCTCTTCCCCTCCATTACTTTGCTGTGGTCCTCTGTGTCTTTGTTTCTTTGTTTCACGCGGTGTGCCTCTTTGCAACCGCCCCCCCCCCAAACTGCTCTCGCTACTAGAGGCTCCTGCCTTCCATTCTCACCATCTCCTTCGGCCTCGCTGCCACAGTTTACCTCATTTTCTTTACTCAATAATCAACCCCCCTTTTTTCTCTTTTCTCACTCCGCTATGGGTAATCGTCTATCTGCACGCCAAGCACCCCAAGTTCGCGCTCTGGCGGGTCTCCTAGACACACATCGCTGTAAAGTGTCTGTCCGGCAGCTGCAGGTATACTGGGACCTCCTGCTGCCCTTTAACCCATGGCTCACCACTTGCCATCTTTGGGACCCTGTTACTTATGATCGCCTTATTGATCGGGTCACCAACGCCATGGAACATGAGAGCAAGCGCTTCCCTCCCGGCTTGCTCCCCACCTTAATAACCGTCCACTCCTGCCTTCAAGGCTCCCTTCCCCCTGATCGAGGCCCCATTAAATCCAAGGAGGCCCTATCAACCCAGCCAACAGATTCAGACAGCGATACTAATGTAGACCACGATTCGGACACAGAATCCTTAGTTGAGCAAATTAACAACGCGCTCGAAGTCGCCCCCCAAAAACAAAGCAATACTAAGCCTCGCCAAGATGGCGAACTTCCTCCTTCTTCTTCCATCGAGGGGAGGAAGTGCTCCGGCGATGACGTCAGCCCTAAGCTGGGCCGGAAACCGCATGCGCTTTACCCCGCCCTTTCACAGGGCGGAGCTAGTCCACCATCCTATGCCTTAGCCACTCCCACCGCGCCGCCGTCTTGCGACGCTTGGGGCCTCCCACTTCCGCCTCCCCCTCCGGCGAGCTCCCCCTCGGAGCCGCTACCGGCAGCTGCCGCCGCTCCTCCCACCCTGCCGACTAACAACCCCTGGCTGCCTTCTACACCTCAAGGCAACCCTTGGGGCAACGCTCCCCCTACCCCCACTTCCGCGCCAAGCCCTCTGCAAGCGCGTCCTCCTTTCTCTCGTGCCTTTCGCTGCTTTTCTCTTAACCTTACCCCCACACCACAGAAACCGTATGACTGGTATCCCATTGACTCTAATACTATTAAGCAGCTTCGCAGGGCCGTCAAGGAGGACGGGTTGGGTAGCCCATACGCTTCCCAAATACTGCAGGATCTCGGCATGGACTTTTGCATCCCCCAAGACTGGGCCTTGCTTGCCCGTTCCATTCTTAACCCCGGCCAGTTTATTGATTGGCGTGCTCACTTCCAGGCGGAAGCAGCTAAGCAAAGTGAGCAAGACGCAGCCACTGGAGTCTATCATCCCCCCGAAGCCTATTTAGGCACGGGAGCATTTCTAAATGCGTCTGCTTATATTAATGTCCCTGCCACCTTCTGGACTATCCTCAGAGGCATCGCCTTACGCGCGTTTGCCAACTGCTCTGCCCGTCGACCTGACAGCTTTACCAAGCTCCTCCAGGAGCCAAACGAACCTTTCGCCACCTTCGTATCCAGAGTCGAAGAAACCTGCGCTAGAAAAGTTAGCAACCCCCAAGCCCAGCTAGCTCTCACCCGAGAACTCATTCTAGAAGGGGCTAACCCCCCCTGTAAGCAAGCCATTCTCCCCTTGAGGGAAAAAAGTCTAGATGACTGGGTTCTCGCCTGCAGCGCCTTTGACCCAGCTGCCGCGTCCCTAGCCCAGGCTGTCTCTGGCGCTGTCACTGCCGCCTTAGCCGCCACCACCGGTTGTTTTAAGTGCGGGCAGAGCGGTCATTTTGCACGGGAGTGCCCCAATGCAGAAATCAACCGCCTACCTTTCATTCAGCGTAATGGGCGCCCCCCTCCCACTCCTTGCCCACGCTGCCAGCGTGGCTATCACTGGGCGCGCGACTGCAAGAGCAGCCCCAGAGATCTTAGCAAGAATAGCTTAAAAAACCTCTGCTATCCCTGGTGCCCTGACGGCAGTCAGCGCCAGGGCACTGAGCAAGCTTTAAACTCCAAGCGGGGCAAGCCTCAGCCCCGCCCCTAAGAGGCAGCGTGCCGGCCGGTTCTAATAAAGCTAATCACTTCACCGGCAGTAAAACGCTTCTCTGGACAGTCCCTATCACCCCAGAAAAGCCTACTCGTAAGTTAAGAATAGAGGGGCAATGGTACACGGGCACGCTCGATTCAGGGGCAGAAGTCTCTTGCATGCCCGCTCAGTATGCCACCATGTGCATGGTTCTCGATGGTCCCTCAGTAGTGGGAGCCACTGGTACCTCCACCTCTCTTCAGGCCATAGGGCCCATTAAGTGGGAGGATGAAGAGGGCCACTCAGGCACCTTCCGCCCGTTATTTCTACACACCATAGACCAAATTTTATGGGGCCGTGACATCCTCGCCGCCTCTGGGGCAGTGCTTACCACGCAGCCCCCCCAATAATGTGCGCCACTGCTCGTTTAACACCTCCAGCGCCCGTTCCTCTGCAGTGGGATACTGAGGAACCTATATGGGTGGAGCAGTGGCCCCTTCCCACGCATAAATTAGTAACACTCCAAGTCCTTGTCCAAGAACAATTGGACGTTGGCCACATAGAGCCTTCTACTAGTCCCTATAATTCGCCAGTGTTTGTTATTCATAAAAAAGCCACAGGGAAATTTAGGCTCCTCAATGATCTGCGGGAAATCAATAAGCATATTCTTCCCATGGGTTCCCCGCAGCCTGGCCTTCCCCATCCGGTAGCCATCCCGGCCCACTATCATGTAGCCACCATTGACATTAAAGACTGTTTCTTTTCCATCCCGCTACATGAGCGAGACCGCCCGCGCTTTGCCTTTACAGTTCCTGTCCCCAATCACGCGGGCGCGGCTAGCAGGTACCAATGGAAAGTCGTCCCTCAAGGGATGCGTAACAGTCCGGCCATCTGCCAAATGTATGTTAATCACGCAGTGGCCCCCCTGCGAAAGCAGGCCATGCTCATCCATTACATGGATGACATCTTGGTGGCCTCTGAGGACGCCGAGGCGCTTCCTCTAATCCTCAAAGACCTCACCACTAATTTAGCTGACCTCGGCCTTACGGTTCAGCCCAATAAAGTTCAAATTGTGCCTCCATTAGCCTTCTTAGGGTTTAGTATTGATAAAACCATTGCCCCGTCCGCTCCCCAGCTGGACATACCGGATCGGGTCACTATCACTGAGCTTCAACAGCTCTGCGGTCAGATCAATTGGCTCCGCTCTGCGTTGCCGATCACCACCGCCCAGCTCCAACCACTCTTTTTTTTTTTTTTTTTTTTTTTTTTTTTTGGATACTCATATACTTTTTTTTTTTTTTTTTATTAAATCATCATTTTATTGAGATATATTCACATACCATGCAGTCATACAAAACAAATTGTACTTTCGATTGTTTACAGTACCATTACATAGTTGTACATTCATCACCTAAATCAATCCCTGACACCTTCATTAGCACACACACAAAAATAACAAGAATAATAATTAGAGTGAAAAAGAGCAATTGAAGTAAAAAAGAACACTGGGTACCTTTGTCTGTCTGTTTCCCTCCCCTACTTTTCTACACATCCATCCATAAACTAGACAAAGTGGTGTTTGGTCCTTATGGCTTTCCCAATCCCATTGTCACCCCTCATAAGCTACATTTTTATACAACTGTCTTCGAGATTCATGGGTTCTGGGTTGTAGTTTGATAGTTTCAGGTATCCACCACCAGCTACCCCAATTCTTTAGAACCTAAAAAGGGTTGTCTAAAGTGTGCATAAGAGTGCCCACCAGAGTGACCTCTCGGCTCCTTTTGGAATCTCTCTGCCACTGAAGCTTATTTCATTTCCTTTCACATCCCCCTTTTGGTCAAGAAGATGTTCTCCGTCCCACGGTGCCAGGTCTACATTCCTCCCTTCCAACCACTCTTTATGCTGCTGAGTGTCCCTGAAGCCCCGCCGCAAGCAATCTCCCGGCGCATTAAGCTCACCCAGGAGGCCAAGGAAGCCATTGCCGCAATTAACAAGGCACTCGCCGCCTGCTGTCTCAACAGGTTCAGCACTAGAGAGGGCAATCTTATAGCACTCATCCTTCCTACGCCCGGCACACCCATGGGCTGCCTGTGGCAGGAAGGCCCTCTACTTTGGGTGCACCCTGCTAAAAGCCGGCTTAGAAAAATTTGCCCCGCAGTACGGCTCTGGATCAGCCTAGCTTCAGATCTAGTCACCCTGGCTGTTCATGTATTCGGAGAGCCGCCAGAAAAAATTGTTTGGCCCCTAGACGCAGGCCAAACCCGCCTGCTTATACGTGACAACCCGGACATGCAAATCCTTTTAGAAGGATTTCATGGGGAATTCAGCTGCCACTATCCTAGCCATCGGCTGTTACAGGGACTCGCCAAGCTTCCCTTCCGCAGCCCCTTCCATCCTTTCCCCTCCTCTGCACCCATCCCGGGTGCCACTACCGTCTTTACTGACGCCTCCAAAACCCGTTTCGCCTTCCTCTCTTATTCGCAGGACCATCCGGAACCCCGCCTATTCAGTTATGTCAACCTTCATTCAGTCCAAGTGGGGGAAATTCTGGCAGTGTCATACGCGCTAAACGCCCACTGCAACCACCCAGTAAATATTTTCACTGACAGCCTCTACACGTATCAGGTCTGCCGAGTCCTTGCATTTTCCACCTTTTTCCCCGGGAACTCGGCCATCGATAAAGCACTTTCTGACCTCAGAAGCATCTTAGACCATAGACAGGATCCTTGGTTCGTTAGCCACATTCGTAGTCACTCAGGCCTCCCGGGGCCCTTGGCTAATGGCAACAGTATAGTAGACCAAGCGGTCTCAGCTCAGACTACCCAAGCTATGCTAACTCACACAGCGACCCCTCCGGGGGACGCTGTTAACCAGGCCAAGTTATTGCATTCCAGGTTTCACTTTTTGGCTACGTCATTGCATCATTTATGTGGCCTCCCCCTAGATACCTGTAAACATCTTGTCCGCAATTGTGCAACTTGTGCGCCCTTTGCGCCGCTTGGCCCCCTGCAACCTCAGGGAGTCAACCCACGAGGCCTAAAACCCAATTCTAGATGGCAAATGGATGTAACTCACGTTCCGTCCTTTGGGCGCCTCAAGTATGTACATGTAATAATTGACACCTTCTCAGCCATGTGTTATGCAGTCCCCCTCGCCGGGGAAACGGCCAAACACTGTATCAAGGCCCTAAGACAGGGAATTCTCTTCATGGGAGTCCCCTGGGACATAAAAACGGACAATGGGCCTGCCTATCGCAGTGCCTCCTTTGCGGCCTTTCTTCAGTTATATAACATCACCCATCATTTCGGCATCCCCTATAATCCACAGGGGCAAGCCATTGTGGAAGCCGTCCATCGCCGCTTAAAAACACAAGTTGAAAAAGAGAGGGCAATGCTCCCCCAGGCAACTCCAGGGGACCTTATCATAGCAGCCCTTATTCACCTTAATCTACTCACATTCAATAAAGAAGGGCTTTCGCCCCTACATAAACATTGGGGGCCCTCATATAGGCCCACCCAGGCCCCGATGGTCTACTGGAAGGACCCAGAGAATAATACCTGGAAGGGTCCCTCCCCACTCCTCGCCCAGGGGCGTGGGTTTGCTTGTGTTTTCCCAGATGATGCAGCACAACCAATCTGGATCCCAGGAAAAGCAATCCGACCCGCCACCAGCAGCCAAACGGCTAACAAGACGAGAACGCCGCCGTCTCCGCAGCCTAACATACCAGATGACAACCTTACAACTGGACCAGGAAGGCCGTCCGAGAGCACCCCCGGAGAGGCCTGAAAACTCGCAAGAGGAAAGACAAGAAATCGTCCAAATCATGCGCCTATACAGACAGGCAAAAGCCAGCCGCCTACACCTCCATAACCCCCACCCAAGCATTGCTTCCCTTCTAATGGTCATGCTTACCCTCGCCTCTTCTACCCAGGCCAACCCCCACCAGCCTTGGAAGTGGACCCTTGCGCGTTGGGAAGACTACAAAATAATTCTTTGCATTACCACAGCAGGATCCCCCTCCTTTGTTTTTAATGCCACTGATCTGTTCCCCTCTCCTAATCCAAAACCTATTGGTTATCCAGGCAGCCTAAATACACAAAATTATTATATGTGTCCATCTTCAAATCCTGGAAAATCATACTGCAATTCCCCCTATGAGTACTACTGTGCATACTGGGGGTGTGAAACATTAGCCACAGGCTGGAAACCTTCTGTCCCTGACAAATTTCTAAATCTTACAGTAATCCCTTATACTTGCCTAAACTCAGGCAATCGCTATTTCAACAGGTACCTTTGTCCTAATAGGCTAATGCTCACCGTACAAAACCCTACCGATACGTCTTGGCTCATGGGTCGAACCTGGGGCTTCCGAATTTATCTAGCGGGGTCCAATCCGGGATCCCTCATTCTCATAAAAAAGGAAGCAGCTCAACATTCATCTTCAGGCATTGGCCCCAATAAAGTCATTAACCCCCTTTTTCCACAGCCCTCCAGCCGCACCTTAGCTTCAACCGGCCGCACCTCAGCTGCAAACAACGCATCACCAACCCCACCACCCCAACCTTTTCTACCCCCCTCTCATTACTCCTCTCCCCTCTTCAGCCTTATCCAAGCAACCTTCACCTCACTAAATGTCTCCTACCCCAATCTTACCTCCTCCTGTTGGCTTTGCCTCTCCACCTCCTCCTCACTGTATGAGCCAGTTGCCTCCAACCTCTCCTTTTCAGAAAACACAGAGGACAGCCCCTCGGGATGTAATTGGAATACCTCTGCCGTCCCCCTAACCTTTCATTCAGTCTCTTTTACAGGAAAGTGCATCCGCCCTCGCTCCAGTAACTCTCCCAGCCTCACTGCCTGTGCCAGCTACTCATCTCCCAGCAGCTCTGCCAAATTTCTCATTCCTCATAACTCCTCCCAATGGCTCTGCTCCTCTACAGGACTTACCCCCTGCCTTAACGTGCAAACCCTCAATACAACTAATGAAACTTGCCTCCTAATTGTCCTTATCCCTAGGGTCCTATACCACAGCGAGGAAGACTTCTTCCTCCGCCTAGAAACAACTGCAGCTCCTGCCCCACTGCAAAAGCGAGAGCCCATCACCGTCCTCACGATTGCCTCCCTCCTAGGTCTTGCAGGCGCTGGCACCGGAATCGCTGCATTAGCCAGTCAAGGCTCCGCCCTAACTCACCTCCGGGCGGCTGTTGACGAGGACATTCGTCACCTACAAGACGCTATTTCTCATCTTAAAAATTCTGTCAACTCCCTCTCTGAGGTAGTGCTCCAAAACCGCCGAGGTCTCGACCTTCTCCTCCTCAAAGAAGGAGGCCTCTGCGCCGCCCTAGGAGAAGAGTGCTGTGTATATGCCAATTCCACAGGTCTCGCCGAGGACAGCCTAAAAAAGGTCCGAGAGGGACTGAAACAACGCAAAAAAGACCGTGAAGCCACCAGCTATTGGTCCCACATCTTTACCCCCCTCCTCCCATACCTCCTCCCTCTCATCGGCCCCCTACTAATGATTATTCTAGCTCTCACCCTAGGGCCCTGCATTATCCGCAGAATTGTCCAGCTTGTTAAGAACCAAGCCAATGCTTTCTTTTCATCATTTGTGCAAGTCCAGTATCAACAACTTGCCTCCACTGAAGAAGCTGACCCTCCGCAGCGTCGCCACCCTCGTCCATCCCGCAAGCAGCGAGGCCCCTCTCGAACGCCCGGGCGCCACACCAACGTCGAGCTCCAGCCTCTCTAACTACCATCTACCCCTATCCCTTCCCCCACCTCCCCTTTCCCTCATCCCTTGGCGGATCTCTCCGGTAAGCTTCTTCCTCTAATTAGAAAAGAAGGGGGAAATGCGGGACACTGTTATCGAGTTCTGACTTGGCGGGCCTGGGCCAGGGGAACTGATCACCCCCTAGGAAAGGTAGTGGGGCACGGGTGGTTGCGCCCTCCACGGCCCCCTGGGCCTGAGAAAGTGGAGCCGAATGCAGGCCCCATTTCCTCACCCCAAAGTAAAAACCATTGGGGAGGGCTTCCCGGAGAAAACCGCCCCCTTTACCTTGCCCACCCACTCCCCGTTACCGGAGTAACTCCCGCCCCTTTTCAATCAACCTCCGCGCCCTCTCAGAACCTATCCAAGCCTTTAACCCTTGCAGCTACCCCGCCCTCTAAATGCCCGATATAAACTTGTACTCTCCCCTAATAAACTCTCTTGGTTTTCATCATCCTTAAAAGAAATCGTGTCCCGCCTGTTCCTTTCTCGCCGCCCTCCATACTTGCACGCCTCCCGCCGGGGACCTGGCCAAGTACCCCGCCTCGCCCTCGCCTCCGGGAAAGAGCCCCCGCCGCCGGTACCCTCGGAGCAATCCTGGGAGCCTAGGATTTAGCAACTGGCCGCCACCCTCCCCCAGACGAATCAACTGCGACCGCAGTTTTCTAGTTTTTCCTCTCTTTGCTTGACTTCTTTTGGGTTGATTTTTAAAATTCCATTAGTTTCTATATGTCTGGAAGTTAAACTTTTTCTCACATTCCTTTAGAAGTTAGCACGGAAATTACAACATAATTCATTAACTTATCAGAGTTCATCTATACCCTGCTCTACATTTCTCTTACTTTATAGTTTTACATTTTCTGTTACTGTTTTTGGCCTGCATATTAATTTCATGCTTTCTAAAATGTTATTTCTAAATATTATTACTATTATATAGTCCATATTCATTTAGATTTTCCCACATATTTTTCAATTTCCTTGCTCTTCTCCTTGCCCCCTGATTTTTTAATAATCAAAGATGTTTTAATGACGAATGTTTAGGCATTATTTAACAGTGTGGGTGTATCCAGATGAGCTAAGCACACCCTGACTGCACACTGCGGAACGTTATAGTTTCTGTATTGAACTATATTAAGACATCTGCAAACTAGTATCTAGGAATGAAGACATACATTTACAATATACACATTCTAGAATTGATAAGGTAAAAGTAAACAGATGCTGTGATTCCTTCCAAACGGAAAATCCACAAGACTAATAAGAGACCCAATGGGCTCCCTTAATATGAATGTGCAAAATTAAACCATGATAAATTGGTATTTACAAAAACATCAAACCAGCAATTAGTTTATACATTGTCAATTACATTCTAAGATGTATTGTGAGTGGTTCAATGCATGTTTTTTTTCCAATGGGGAAGATATTCAGAGGCTAAATTTCAACACTTTTATTAAACACATGCAATAGTTCTTATCTGTTTGAACACTGCCTCTAGTGTGTAAGACATATTTTATAAGCACATTATTTTTCAACAAGTGGTTCTGAACAACAGATCTCCCAATTCTAAGCAGAAAAAAATTACAGGTACGATTAGCTTTACTAAAATTAAACAAATTATCTCCATCTAATTTCCAAGTTCTCTTATGCTGCAGCTATCTGCTTAATCTTACCTCAAAACATTTTATGGTAATTTTTTCCCTTTTTTCATTTTGGTAAACTAGGCACACTTCAAAAGGAAGTTTGTTTCAAAACAGGTAGCAGTACAGAAATCAATCCAAGTCTGGCCCCTGGCACCTAGGTCTTCACGGCTCGCCTGTAGGACTTTGTCAAATGGTGAGCATTCAGTCATCCCTTTTGGAAAGTATACGTCCTCTCTCGTAGTGGCAGAAAGCAAAATCAGCTTTGTTTCCTGTATAAAAACACTCAGCACCTCAGAAATTAAAAATGGCCAATGCACTCGACACACTTCCTAAAATCCTGAAGACAAAGTTTCATCAAGACTGCCTTAGATTCCCCTGCACCCCCCTGTCCCCCGCACCTTTCTTTACATTATTAATAACTGCACTCAAAATAAAAAAAAATAAGATCTGTTAAAAAGTTAAAAGTGACTGTTCCACTAGATTTGAGCCTGCTTGATTTAAAGCCCATATTATAAAAACTGAAGGTGCCTTTTCTGATTTCACATTTACAAGTCACTTGAAACTACATGTCACACACTAGTTGCTTCAAAAATCCCAGTGTTTGATTTTTCTAAACAGAGCTATTGAAATGAATAAAAACTTAGGACATATACTTAATTTTGACTAATGCGGGACACTGATTACGTGCTTCAACTTGGCGGGCCTGGGCTGGGGGACCTGATCAGCCCCTGGGGAGGGTGGTGGGCACGGGCGACAGCGCCCTCTACAGCCCCCCGGGCCTGGGAAAGTGAGGCCGGAGGCAGGCCCCATTTCCTCACCCAAAATAACACTGTTAGGGGAGGCTTGCCGGAGGGAACCGCCTTTTCCCCACCCCCCTTATCTTGCCCGGACACTCCCCGTTGCCAGTGCAACTCCCATCACCACCAGTGCGCATACATTGTTGCCAGACACCGTTACCGGAGCAACTCTCGCCCCTTTTCAATCAACCTCCGCGCCCTCTCAGAACCAATCCAAGCCTTTAACCTCTACAGCTACCCCGCCCTCTAAACGCCCGATATAAGCTTGTACTCTCCCCTAATAAACTCTCTTGGCTTCTTCACCCTAAAAGAACCGTGTCCCGCTTGTTCCTTTCTCGCCGCCCTCCATACTTTGCACGCCTACGCCGGGGACCGGGCCCAGTCCCCCGCCTCGCCCTCGCCTCCGGGAAAGAGCCCCCGCCGCCGGTACCCTCCAAGCAATCCTGAGAGCCTAGGATTTGGTAACCGGCCGCCACCTCCCCCCCCCAGACGAGTCAACTGCGACCGCAGACTAATAAGCTTAGAGCCCTGCTTTTTAAATTTTAAGGCATGTGTGTTTCTCTACTGTAACAACATTGTACTAATTTACAATCACATACGTGATCTACAGTAAAAAAAATTTCAGATTGTTTTTTTTAATTCAATTTCATTGAGATTATTCACATACCATACAATCATCCAAAGTGTACAATTAATTGTTCATGGTACCATTATGTAGTTGTGCATTCATCACCACAATAAATTTTTTTTCAATTTTAGAAAATGTTCATTACTTTAAAAAAGAAATAAAAAGAAAAAAGAAAACTCAAATTCTCCCATACCTGTTACCCACCCACCCCCATTACTGATTCATAGTATTGGTATACTACATCTGTTACTGTTAATGAAGGAATATTAAAATATTACCAATTGTAGTACATAGTTTGCAATAGGTTCATTTTTCCCTATATACCCCTCTGTTATTAACTTCTGGTTATATGCCATACATTTGTTCTAGTTCATGAAAGAAATTTATAATATCTGTACAGTTAATCATGGACATTGTCCACCACAAGATTCACTGTTTTATACATCCCCATATTTTAACCTCCAACTTTACTTCTGGTGACATGCATGACTCTGAGCTTACCCTTTCCACCACATTCACACACCATTCAGCACTGATAGTTATTCTCACAATCACGTGCTTCCATCACCTCCATTCATTTCCAAATGCTTAAGTTCAGCCTAGTTGAACATTCTGCTCATAATAAGCAACTGCTCCCCATTCTTTAGCCTCATTCTATATCCTAGTAACCTATACTTCATGTTTATGAGTTTACATATTATAATTAGTTCATATCAACAAGATCATACAATATTTGTCCTTTTGTGTCTGACTTATTTCACTAAAAATAATGTCCTCAAGTTTCATCCACCAACCCCTTTTTTAGGATGATTTTGTTCACCCACCATATATTCCATCCTAAGTAAAAAATTGATGGTTCCCTGTATAATTACATAGTTATGGATTAACCACCGCTATCTATATAAGGACAACTCCATTTCTTCCATAAAGAAAGAGGAAGAGGCAAAAAAAAGTAGAAAGACAAAAGAAACAGAAAAAGAAAAAAAGACAGCTAAAAAGCAACAAAAGAAAAAATAAAATCAAAATAAAGTACAATAAAAAAGTCAGACAGCATCACCAATGCCAAGAATCCTGTATCGCTCCCTTATATCCCCCTCTTACAGGCACCCAGCTTTCGTATACTGCCTTTGCTGCATTAAAGGAAGCATAATACAATGTTTCTGTTAACTACAGACTCCACTTTGCATCGATTGCTTTCCTTCCCCAATATCATCCCATTTTTAACACCTTGAAAGGTTGGCATTCATTTGTTCTCCCTCATGTGAAAACATATTTGCACATTTTATCACAACTGTTGAGCACTCTAGGTTTCAGTGAGTTATACAGTCCCAGTCTTTATCCTTCCTCTTTCCTTCTGGTGTCCCATGTGCTCCTAACCTTCCTCTTTCAACCATACTCACAATCATCTTTGTTCAGTGTACTTACATTATTGTGCTACCATCACCCAAAATAGTGCTCCAAACCTCTCACTCCTGTCTTTTCCTATCTATCTGTAGTGCTCCCTTTAGTGTTTTGTTCTTGTTCACAAACTCTGTTATTGTCTGTTTGTGAGAGAATATTTTAAACTCTCCCTCATATTTGAAGGACAATTTTGCCAAATATAAGGTTCTTGATTGGCAGTTTTTCTCTTTCAGTATCTTAAATATATCACACCACTGCCTTCTTGCCTCCATGGTTTCTACTGAGAAATATGCACATAGTTTTATCAAGCTTCCCTTGTATGTGATGGATTGCTTTTGTCTTGCTGCTTTCAGGATTCTCTCTTTTTCTTTGATGTTTGATAATCTGATTATTAAGTGTCTTGGCGTAGATCTATTGAGATCTATTCTGTTTGGGGTACGCTGTGCTTCTTGGATCTGTAATTTTATGTCTTTCATAAGAGATGGGAAATTTTCATTGATTATTTCCTCTATGATTGTTTCTGCCCCTTTTCACTTCTCTTCTCTTTCTGGGATACTCATGACACATACATTCAATTCCCTGAGACATTGCTCATGTTTTTTCCATTCTTTTCCCTATCTCTTCTTTGTGTGCAGGATTTCAGGTGTCTTGTTCTCCAGTTCCTGGGTGTTTTCTTCTGCCTCTTGAAATCTGCTGTTGTATGTCTCTGTTGTGTTTTTCATCTCTTGTATTGTACCTTTAATTTAATAGGTTCTGCCAGTTGTTTTTTTTTTTTCAAACTTTTGAGTTCTTCCTTATGTTCGCCCAATGCTTTCTTTATATCCTTCATCTCTTTTGCCGTATTTTCCCTCAATTCTTTGAATTGACTTAGCATATTTATTTGAAGATCTTTAATTAGTTGTTTCAATTCCTGTATCTCAGTTGAAGTGTAAGTTTATTCCTTTGACTGGGTCATATCTTTGTTTTTCTTAGTGTGATTTGTAGTTTTCTGTTGTCTAAGCATCTAGTTTCCTTGATTACCCCAATCATATTTTCCCAGACCAGAACAGGCTCAGGTCTCAGGAGGGGGCTAAGTTCAGAATCAGGTTTCCCTGAGGGTGTGTCTTAGAATATTGACAGACTTTCCTGTGAGGCCTCTAGCTGCTGTGCTTTTCCTAACCTGCCCAGCAGGTGGTGACTGTCAGCCCGTCACTCCCACTGGTGTAAAGAAGAGTGGCCCCCTTAATTCTCAGCTTGTCTCTGGTTTGATTGTTTTCCCCCAGGCCTTGGGGTCTGAGTTCTGAAGGGAGGGCAGGCACTTGAGCTGGGCCCCACCTCCCTCCTTTTAGGGAAGATACACCCCCTAAGGAGTTACCTTCTGCACTTGAATTACTCCTTTGTTAACTCCACCCCTGCCTCAGTCAGCCCACCAAGAATTGAAAATGCCTGAAGCTTTCTCCACTGAGCCACTCAGACTGAAAGAGGAAAAAAGGGGAAAGAAAGCCCCTTTTCAGAGCCAGTCCCTGCCCCCCCCCCCGCCCATCTGTTAGCCAGAGATAGTACCCAGTCTTCTGTGCTCCTTTTCTTTGGGCACAGCTGTTTTCCAGTATTCTAAGCCCAGCCATCTCCAAAAGTCTCTGTATTTTATTCCATCAGCCCCACCTCCTCTCCACTGGGAGTGACCTCAGGGTAATTTGCTGCTTGTTAGCAGTTGTCTGTGTTTGTAGCTTGTATTCAGCAGTCCACATTTGTTAATTAAAACCCCCATTGGATCTAGGTTGAGCTATATTTGCTTGCTCCCGACAGGGACTGCTGCTTTCTCCCACAGTGAGGTTTTACAGCTCAGCCTGCCCTGGGGCGAGGGTGGGGTGGGGGGAGGGGGCGCAGTTCCACAGTTTTCACTTACAGCTTTTATGCTGCAATCTCAGCCACTCCACCCAATCCAGGTTGGTGTATGTAGTGTAGACAGTCCCAGTTGCCCCCTCCAGCAGTTGTTCCAGACTATTTACTAGTTCCTCCTGGGTATTTACTAGATACTCTAGAGCCCTAACTAAATTCCACACCTCTCTATGCCCCCACCTTGCCTGGATTAAGTGTTTTTAAATTGTGAATCACAATTCTGCACTATTGTTTTATAACTAATAAGACAATAGCAGTATGATATATGACAATTAATACTCCCTTACCACAGTCTAGCGCAGGAGTCAGTGGGAGCCCAGAAACATTAGGAACCTTATGCATACTTGTAAAGTCTGTAGACATGCTCCAGGGGTTCTGGGCCAATGACCGAGGTTCTGCAGGGCCCATGCTATTGTGGGCTGGACCGGTGGCCACAGCAGCTGTTAGTGAGAGTGGGGCACGTCTCATGCTGGCTGGGAGGGCTTCAGCTCCTTGAATTCAATCCTTTATCTGTTTCCTCAGCTTCACACTGTTTTCCAGGGAAGGAAAGCTGATGGGTGTCCACTCACAGCCGCCGTGGAGCTGTCTTCATGGTCATTCAGGTGGCCTTTCCTCCGGAAGGCCCCCTTTCTGTTGTACATATGAGTAGAGAAGTTTGTGAAGAGAGCAATCGGAGGAACCGTGGATCCACTTGACACCGCAGGTGCTGCGGGTGACTGTGCACAGACCGAAGCAGCTGCCCCTGAGCAATGTCTCTCTTCCACCAAAGCTAAGGGTGCATGGACCATGTGCAAGTACTCGAGGACGTGGCACCAAGATAACAATGGCCATGGGCACGCAGTCCCTCCCAGTCCACAGATGTTGAGCAAGGAGGCACCAACCTGGGGGCTGTTCCTGCACAGGGTGAAGAAGAGGCTGAGTGTGGAGAAGCAGTGCCACCCCAGGACGTGGATCCTCTTCCTCCCACCTTCTTTGCAGCTTGCATGTGCCCTGATAGAGCAAGCCGTCTTTGCCGTCCCGTACTCCTGTCACTACCTCAGAGAACACACAGAAAGCACTCTGAGTCCAAGGTTATACACCATGAGTATTTCTTGGCAAGAGAACGGCTGCTCTTCATGTACTTTGGTTCCAGCCGTATAATTACTAAGCATGCAACAGAGCAGATAAAAGTTGGTATATCACTGTCCAGTGATAACCCAGGTGCCCAGCAATGCCTTGAAATAGGGACTAAGTGATGCATCAAAATTTTCCATTTCAAAACCTCTCGGCACGAGGGGCATCAGCAGCTCTGAGAAGCAGCCTCGCGGCGGCTGGCTCCCAAAACCTTTATGCAGGGACGGAGGGACTGGCAATAAGGAACTATCCCTTGATTTTATTTCCAGAATAGTTTTCTTTGCCTGAAGTGATTGATTCCTTTAGGCAACTTTTTTTTTTTTTTTTTTTTTTTTTTTTTTTTTTTTTAGTGCATGTCTGCTGCAGCAAGCTCCGTCAGTTTTTGTTTCAAGAAAAACCTGTAGGTCAGCAGTTGTATTAGTTTCCTATGCTGCTGTTAGAAATCACCAGAAACTTGGTGGCTTGAAGCAACACCGATTTACCATCTCACAGTTCAGTTCTGGAGGTCAGAAGTCTGAGGCTCTGGGGGAGAACCTGGCTGCCTTCGGCTTGTGGCTCTGCCCTCCATTTCCAAAGGGAGCAGCACAGCATCTTCAAATCTCTCTCTGACCCCCCTACCTCCCTCTGAAAAGGACCCTTTGATGACATCGGCCCACCCAGATAGTCCAAGGTACCCTCCCCCCAATCCAGCCTTAACTTAGTCACACCTGCCAAGGTCCTTCGGACAGGTGAGTTCACACACGCACAGGTTCCGGGAACCCACAGGGAAGGCTTTGGGGCCTTTATCCTGCCCAGCACAGCTACTGTTTCTCTCCAGCAGATTAAAGAGATCATCCCACTGTCTCATGGTTTCTGCTGCTGCCACAGAGAAATCAAGATGTCAGGCGATTGTCTTCCTTTTGAGACCAAATGACTTTTTAAAATATCTAACTGCTTTTAAGATTTTGTTCCTGGTTTTCACCAGGCTTATCTGATTTTTTTTTCTAAATAGTGCTAAGGGTTGGTTGGGCTACTTGAATCTGTGGATTGGTTTCTTTCAACAAATATGGAAAATTCTTAGCCATCCTCTCTTTGAATACTGCTTGTGCCTCATTCAGTGCTCTCTTCTGGGATTCTAATTACACAGAGATTAGGGTTTTCACCAAACTCTCTCTTATGCTGTCCTCAGTGTTTCCCATCTCATCATTTCTGGTCTCCCCTCTAGCTCACAGATTCTCTTTTCAGTTGTGTGCAGTCTGCTCTTAATCCTTCCTTTGATTTCTTAATTTTGGCTACTTTGGTTTTTAGCACTAAAATATAGTCCTATTTTCTAATCTGCTCTCACACACTAATAGTTTCCAGTTCCTTGTCAAATTATCAGGCTCATCTTTACTCCTTTGACCCCAGTAAATGTGGCAGTTTTTAGACTGCATCTGATAAGTCCCAACAGGGCTTAGGCAGTCAGCCTCTTGTCTGTCTGCTGGCTTGCTCCTGGGGGCCAGTTTATGATGTACCTTGTGTTTGAAAAATTACTCAAATGATTTGGGGCCTGCAGTGGAGGCACCTTCCTTCAGGAAAGGGTTCCATGTACTTCTGCCAAGCACTGAGGGCAGCACTAAGTCCAGTCAAAGCCAGAGACAGCCACTGAATCCACTCCTGTAGTACCCCGGTGTCTCTTGTCCTCACCTCTAGCTTCAAGTGCCAGCTTGAAACACTTGGCACCGGCAGTGTCACCTTTCTTACTTCAGCAAATGCAAAGTGGTGCTCTCTGCCCCAGCAGATCCCGCACACCCTTCTTGGCTCCACCAGGGCCTCTCTGTGGACTTAATTTGGCTCCATCAGCCCTCCAGGTGCAGGATCAGGGCTGCGAGCCTGGAAGCCAGTCAGGGCACAGAGGCCCACCCTGGTGCCCACGTGCAGGGAGAGACACAGACCCAGAAGTAGAGAGAGCAGCTCTGTCTGGATGGAAGGGCCATGGAGGCCCAGACAGAAGTGGCAAGGGGTCAGGGGAGGGGCCACAAGAACGTCACCCTGCCAAGGCGGGGAAACAGGAAACGACAAGGCCAAGAGATTTGGCCAGGGGGTCTGGCAGGGCCAGAGCTCAAGTGGTGTGGTGGGCTTTAATCCTAGTCCAAGGAGCTTGGTCTCCTCATCCAGGCTGGGGAGCCAGGGCAGGGTTCCAAGCAAGGGAAGCCAGGGACACAGACCGGCAGGTTGGGGAGAGGGCCTTGGCTGCCGAGTGGGGAGAGGAGGGCACAGAAAGGAGAGGGTGGGAGTCCACAGGGCTGGCCCTCCACACCTGCACCCCCAGGTGGGCATGAGTGAGATGTCTGCTTCCACCTGCCAGTCCTCGGATCATTGCCGGGGGATGTGGGAGGTTGTGGGGCAGGTGATCCTGCACAACCGCCGGAAAGGGGCTGGAACCCACTCACACACTGTTAGACAACCCGAAGGGCCTGGGTGCTACCCGTGGGGATGGAGCGGAGCACGCCCCACACCTGGCTGTCCAGCCTTCCCAGAACCTCAGTGCCTGGCTCTCTGCAGACACCCTCCTCAGGAGGTGGAGATGCAGAGGGAAGAGGCCCACCTTGGAGGCAGGAGAGCAGGGGACAGACGGAGAGAGAGCAGGAGGTGGAGCAGGGCAAGCTTGGGTGCTAAGTGGACAGTGAGACCTGGATTGGGGTGGGGGTGGGCTGTGTGCACTGACACAGGCTTTCAGGGGAGAGGCAGGCAGGCTGCTGAGACGGACAGCTGGCCTGGGGGGGGGGCAGTCCCTCCCCGAGAGTGGAAGGAGGGAGATGGAGCAGGTCACAAAGGTCCTGGCGAGGACACAAAGGGTGCCAAAGGGCCCTTGAACTTCCCTAGCCCCAGCCCGCTGACCAAGCTCTCCTTCTAGATCTGCTGGGGGCGGACCACCAGGCAGCGAGGGGCCGCTGCTGTCACCCACTGCCCGGACGGGACCTTCATTTCCTGGGGCTCCTGCCTCGGCCTGGCCAGGGAGTCCCCAGGCCCTGGGTGCTGAGCTGCCTCCTCCTCCTTGCTCCACACGCTGGAGAGGCCATTCCACCTGGAACCTTCTGCGGCCCGAGGCTGGGGTGTCTGCCGGCCTTCCTGAGGTAAACCATCTGTGATGGAGTTTTGGGTCCCTTCCTGGGCACGAGTAGCTTTGGGGTCCTGTAGGCACTTCTGAGTGAGAGCATGTGGGGGGGGGGGGCAGTTTCCCCAGCCTGCTGCCTGCACGGCTCACTCCAACAAGCATCTCTCAGGTTCTGTCCATGCCTCTGTTGGAGCCCAGGGTGGCCTGCTATCTGCTCTTCCCAGCAGCCTCCAATACACCCCAAACCCAGTTGCTGAGCCTGAGCCACAGACCCAGGCCACCTGCACGGATCTGTTCACCTCTGCAGACCAGCTTCATGGATGGCTGCCTTCACAGACTCAGCCCATCTGCAGGAGCCGGTAACCTCTGCAAACCAACTTCTGTGGACCAGCCACCTGCAGAGACTGGCTCACCAGCATGGCCCTGCTTCTGGGGGCTGTGTCTGGTTCCCCTTGTCTGCAGCTGTGGGGTCCTGGGAGTCCCTTCTCTTCTCTGACCTCAGTCTCCTCCTCTGTCCAAGGGCAGCAGGAGCACCTGAGGAGGGGAGTGGGGCTGGCACACCTGGCCCAGCGGGCAGTAGGTGTTCTCTGCTCCCCAACCTTCTTTTGCTCACATAGAAGGGCAGCCATGATGGGTGGACAAACACAGATGCAAGTGGGGGCTCAGTGGGGGCTCAGATGGGGAAAACAGAAGCCCAAGCCCCCAAACCCAGCTTGCCCCTTTGACAGCCTGGAGAAGAGGTTGGAGGCTGCCCAGCTCCCCTTCCTGTGCTCCTTGGAGAAGCCTGGGATGGCTGAATTTCTCACTGTAGGGGACAGAGCTAGCTGGGCCAGGATCTGTGTGGCCCTGGAGTCCACACTGCTGCTTCCTGACCTGTTCCCACAGTGGCCCTCACCCTGGCCATGGCTGGCCTTCACCCAGGTCCCCTGGGGACAACTGCGGGGACCCTAGCAGTCACTCCCCCCCCCCCCCACACACCCCTGGCCAGCTCCGCGGGCGCAAGAAGGGGACCCCGCAGGCCCCACACAGAGGTGAGTGGGGTCTGCACTTCCCCGTGGGCGGCCTGGGTCTGAGCCTGGGGTGGAGGAGTGGCGGCTGCAGAGGCGTTTCAGAGCGTGAGCGGCACTGAAGGGTGGTGGGTCGAGGAGGACTCCGGGCACATCCGGCCTCCCACTGTCTCCTGCCCGGAGCGCCCCCTCCCAGCCCCGCGCGGGTCGGGTGGCGGCCACTGCGCGGCGGGGCTTTCTGGGCCGGGGGCCGGGGCGGGGCGGGGCGGGGCTTCCCGGGGGGCGGGCGCAGCGCGCGGCCAGCTGGGCGGAGCCAAGCGCGGCCTCTGGCCCATCGCAGAGGCGCTCGGCAGGGCCGGCAGGGCTTGGGCGGCAGCATCTGGCCAGCGGCGGGGTAGGTGCGGGCCGGCCCGTGATGGGAGGGCCGGGCGGAGGCTCAGGGCTGCCGCGGAGCTGGGGAGCGGGCTCCGCGCTGCTCCGGGTTCGCCCTGGGCGATCGCCCTACCCAGAGGCCCGCAGGGGTAGTGAATGCGGCTGTTGGGGGGGAGGGGGTGGTCGCTGAAGGAGTGAGGACTGGGGCCGGGAGGGTAAGCTGGAGCCAGTACCTACGTGGGGGGGGGAGCCGCTGCTGAGGGGAGAGATGAGCAGAGACGCAACCTACTGGAGCAGCTAAACCCCTTGTAACCACCATCTCTGCCCTGTGGGGTCTTGGGCGGGTGGGGGGGGGCGGTAGCCCCTTTCCCCCAGCCTCTCTTGGGCACTAGAAGGGGGTCGCAGGGTGGGTGCCCCTGTGAGGCAGGGATGTAGGTTGGTGGGAGGAGCAATGAAGGGCCTGGAGGCTCCAGGGCCTGTTTCCTGAGGTTCTAGCAGGGTGGGGGAGCTTGGCTGGGGAGCCCAGGGAGGGCCTAGGGCCAGACTCGGAGGGAGAAGGGCCTGGGCATTGGGGAGGGGTGGCCAGGCCCGGGCTGGGCCCCTCCTGTGAGTTGGCCATCACGCTTGTCTCTGACTAGTCCCCAGAGCCCAGTGCTCAACCATCATTTGATGACTGACTTACTGAGGGGCCACACAGCAGAGTGGAGGGCAGGAAGGGTTAGGGTGCCTGGAGGGCTGAGAGGGAGGCAACCCCCCGGGCTGCGGCTGCAACCAGAGGCCCAGGTCACCTGTGGTCAGCTTCCTGACTCAGTGAGAGGAAAAGTGGGGTAACTATGGCAGGTGGGGAGTGGGAGATACAAAGCCGAGGAGGCAGGGGCATGGATTGATGACCCCCAGACCCCTCAACTTGGGCTGTTGGGGCTCCCAGAGTGCCTCCTGGGAGGTGGGTGCTGGTGGGGGCAGCAGCTGGGACAAGGGCAGGGGTGGCGTGCCAGGGTGGGGTGCTGAATGAAAGGAGGGGTGGGAGGTGGGGCGAGGGTGTCCTGCTGGATGCCTGGCCTGAGTCTTCCCCAGATCAGCGGAGTGCGGTGTCAGCAGGGACAGGCCTGGCGCTTGACAGTCACGAGTGACATCAGATTTTACATTCTTGTCTAGACAGGGCAGTAAAGGGGAGCCGTGGAGTGGGGAGAGGGGTGACTGGGGGCTGGCTGAGTGTGATATGGGAGGTGGATGTGGCACAGCCATGACAAACAATGCCAGGGGTGGTGAGGGAGGCGCAGGGGGCTGCCCCACAGTGGGCATCGGCCGAGGGCAGACTTCCTGAGACTGGCCCCCAAGGGTGAGGAGTGAGTGGCCAGTGAGCAGGCAGGGGGCCACACCTGCAAGGTGAGCAGGGCAGTGTGGGTGTGCTGGGGGTGGGGCACACACAGCAGGAGACAGACCAGGGTGAGCAGATTCATTTAGAAGGTGATGAGGAACCATGGTGGGGTCTAGAGTGGGAGCAGGGCAGGGAAGGGTCCACACTGATGTGGAGGGAGTAAAGGAGAGAGTGAGACTGAGGAGCCAGAGCAGGGGGAGATGGTGGGGTGTGCAGTGCTGAGGCATGAAGAGTCTTCTAGCGAGTGGGATCAGCAGGTCTTGAATGATTCTCATTCTTGGGGAAGGAAACCTGCCCAGAACCATCTACGGAGCTGGGGGCCTGAGCCTGGGGTTTCTCTGGGGACAGCGCCTCCTCGCCGAAGGCCCTGTGCTCAGCCTCGTGGTGTTGAGCGCAGAGGGGAAGGGGGCCCAGTAGCCACATAGAGAGGAGTGAGCAGCGCCCCCCCACCCCACCTTCGGCCAGCCCGGCTCCGGCAGAGATACGGGAGGCCCGGAACCCTAGCGGGAGCGGCCTCAGGCCGGCCGCCCCAGGGTGGGGCACAGGCGGCCAGAGCCCGGCGGGATGGCCGCGTGGGCCCAGCTGTAACAAACTACCGGGGTTCGGGGGTGGGGGCGGGGGTGCACGGCGGGGAGAAACCACTTCGGTTCCATTTTCTTCCTAGCAGTGGCGGGAAGGAGGTCTCCGGTCCCTCAGGAGAGGCTGCAGCGCGCCTTGGAGGGTCCGCTCCGCGATCCGGTACCCTGTGCGCGCACTGGCGCGTGCGTACCACCGAGGCCCCAGGCGCTGAACCCCCGGCTCAGGAAAGGCAGGGCGGAGACCCGAGCGCCCAGCCCGTCGGGCTCCGGAGGCCCCCAGACCGCCCTGACTCCATCTCCTCTGGTCGTCCTCAGGTGCCGAACTCGCCGGTGGTGGGCCGGGGCGTCTTCCGCTCAGCAGGCCGGGCCCAGTGCCGGATCGCGCTGCGCCATGCCTGCCGGCTGAGCGCAGCCGACTGCCGCCGCCGCGCTCCGGGCCGGCCGCAGGGCCTCGCCTTACCTCGGCGGGGGCTGCGCGCGCCCGGGCCGGGGTCCGGGCGGCCCACCATGGTGCTGCCGTCCCCAGACCGGCGCCACGTGTGCCTGACGACGCTGGTGATCATGGGCAGCATGGCCGTCATGGACGCGTACCTGGTGGAGCAGAACCAGGGCCCGCGCAAGATCGGCGTGTGCATCATCGTGCTGGTGGGCGACGTGTGCTTCCTGCTGGTGCTGCGCTACGTGGCAGTGTGGGTGGGCGCCGAGGTGCGCACGGCCAAGCGCGGCTACGCCATGATCCTCTGGTTCCTCTACATCTTCGTTCTGGAGATCAAGCTCTACTTCGTCTTCCAGAACTACAAGGCGGTGCGGCGCGGCGCGGCTGACCCGGTGGCGCGCAAAGCACTGACGCTGCTGCTGTCGGTGTGCGTGCCTGGCCTCTTCCTGCTGCTCGTGGCGCTGGACCGCATGGAGTACGTGCGCACCTTCCGCAAGCGCGAGGACTTGCGCGGCCGCCTCTTTTGGGTGGCGCTCGACCTACTGGACCTGCTCGACATGCAGGCTAACCTGTGGGAGCCGCCGCGCACCGGGCTGCCGCTGTGGGCCGAGGGCCTCACCTTCTTCTACTGTTACATGCTGCTGCTGGTGCTGCCGTGCGTGGCGCTCAGCGAGGTCAGCATGCAGGGCGAGCACATCGCGCCGCAGAAGATGATGCTCTACCCGGTGCTCAGCTTGGCCACCGTCAATGTGGTCGCCGTGCTCGCGCGCGCCGCCAACATGGCGCTTTTCCGCGACAGCCGCGTCTCCGCCATCTTCGTCGGCAAGAACGTGGTGGCGCTCGCCACCAAGGCCTGCACCTTCCTAGAGTACCGCCGCCAGGTGCGCGACTTCCCACCGCCGGCGCTCGCCCTTGAGCTACAGCCGCCCGCGCCGCAGCGCAATTCAGTGCAGCTGCCCCCACCCCTGCACGGCCCTCCCGGGCGTCCCCACGGGCCCTCACCCACGCGGGACACTCTGGCCACGTGACAGGGGCCGCGGGGACCCGAGGGACGCCCCTGGGTGGGGGCGGCGCAGTTGGCCTGGGATGGGGTGGGGACCGGCTCCCTGGGGCGTCTGTGGCGAGGGCCCTGCGTGGGACGGGGAGCGTCTCTTCATCTCAGGAATCCTTCGGGCCACGGACCTGCAGGCCCTGCCTGCCGCAGGGTTTGGGGAGCGGAGGCAGACGGCCCCTGCCCGCTGGGCCGTCTTGGAGGGCAGGGTGGGCACAGGTTAGGGTCCTCTGTGGAAGCCGCTGGCCCAGAATTTGGGGCCATGGAGGCCTCTGTCATTTTAAAGACTCGTGTTTACAGTTTTGTATTCCAAGCCTCACGGCTCTGCCTGTTTCATGCGTCCCTGCTTCTGGGGTTGGCATGAAAGTGGGTGTGGAGGGAGCTGAGCGGCTAATGGTGACGGTGGGAGCAGTCACTTCCGGGCCTCTGGAGCCCTAGCTCTCAGGAGTTCCTGGGTAGGTGGCCTCTGTTCCTCTCCCCCCCTCACTGTCCCCACCTGTGAAGTTCCCTGATCTCAACTCACTGCTCTTCCTGGGATACCTTGACACCCACCCCTCAGCACCCCCAGGGTGTCCTGACCCCATGTCCCTGGTCCTCCCCCCCCAGGCCTGGAAGTGCCAGATGCCCTGGCGCTCTCCACCCGTGGAAACCTCCACTCCTCCCGTGGGCTCCACCAGCTCAGGACAGCCCAATACGATCAGGTTGCAGCTTTGCTCCCAGTTAGGTGGTGCTGCTCAGGCCGGGAGTGGGTGGGCCTGTCCCGACTTCACCCTGGCCTCGCCCTCCCTTGCTCTGGGGGGGCTCCAGGTCCGGCAGCACTGCCGTCTGGCCGGTCAGAGGAAGGCCGTAGTCTGGCTGGTCTGCTGTCCATGGTTGGGGAGCCATGCCCAGGCCCTGGCATGCAGCACTGCAGGGGACCCACCAAGCCCATGGCTGTTCGGGGTGATCACTGGATGAGCAATATGTTCATCTCGTCATGTGTGACATAGCATTTGTTGGTCCCCCATCACGTGCCAGTCATGTGTTCCCTGCACGATCTCCACTTCTGCTCTGTGCACAGATGAACAGAGGAAACTGCCCGCTCTCACCAAGGTTTTGCAGTCTCTTGTGACCACTCCCAGAAATGATGCAGAGCTGGTGCAGAGTGGGTCCTTCCTGAGCCTCCCTTCCTCCCACAGTACCGCCCACCAGTGAGGTCAGTGGCTGGTGCTTGCTGTTTCTGTGATGTGGGGTGCAGCCTCCACCACGGTGGGGCTGTGAACCACGGGGCTGAGGTCATACTCATGGCCCAAGGTTTGTGCCCCCTGGGGTATCCTTGGGAACAGGGAGGGGTCCTGGCCCCTATTCCAGCCTGCTCTCCCCTGGCATCCTGAGGTGGCCTGCCATGACTGACAGGACGGAGAAGCCAGCTTCCTGGCTCCCTCCTTCTCGTTGATAAATTCATCAACTCACAAATATCAGTGGAGTGTCTACCATGTGCTGGCCCTGCACTGGGATCCTGAGCCACGTGAGAGATGGACATGAGGGTAACAGCCCAACTGGGAGCAGCAGCAGGAGGGAGGAAGGTGAGAGCCAGAGAGGAGCAGGGAGGCCATTGGGGTGGACTCCAGGAGCTTTCCTTGGTGGGGATGCCCAAAGGATCCCAGCGGAAGCTGCAGGCACAGTGACATTGAGGAGGGAGAGGGCTGGTGTGTTGGGAAGCCCAAAAGAAGTGTAGGGCAGGTGGGCAAGCACAGGAGTGGACCTAGGCCCTGTGTCATTCAGGTTTCTACAGAAATAAAGAACCAACATATATAGGTACTGCTCCAGCCCAACTCAACCCCAAGACCAAAGAATATACCAGGCAAAAACATACCCATGAGCTTTAATTAGGGACAAAGAGGATTTTTCCCAATGGTGGCCCGTTGGGAAATGGAAGCCAATGATCCACATGAACAAGAGGAAGGGGAGTGCCTTGTATAGCGCAACAAGAGACTGAGTCTCAGCTGAGACTTGTGAAAGCTGACTCCTGCAGTGACTGGACTCAGTGACCTTCAGTGTCTGTGCCCTGGTCACACAGGCAGATACGAGCTCAAGGCTCCACACTTTCCCCTAAGGGAAGGGATGGGTGCTGACCCTGGGCCCACAACACACCCCCACACAGCGGTCTGTGTTGTCCATAGGACAGACATTGTATCCATATTCCCCAACAGCAGTGGAAGAGACAGCAGACCATTAGTGAGGTAACAACTTCACAAAGTGGTGCCACCATGGCCAAGAAGGGAATTAAACCATTCTACTGATAATGGATAAGACCTGTGATCTCAGTCTTTCTTTTCCAGAATTTCTGACATGCTGTATTCTGGCAGGGCACGCCACGCGGTCCAGTTCACGGGGGTCACAGTCCAAGGCAGTCTGGTGGCACCTGACAATGGCAGCTCGGCATTGAGATTTATTGTGACGAAGTCTCATGAAAATCAGTTACAGGAGTGATCTGTCCTAATTCCCCTCTGGCTGTGGACCTGTGAAACTCAGAACAAGTTATCTGCTTCCAATATACAAAGGAGGGTCGGGCATAGGATAAATGTTCCCATTGCCATAGGAAGAAATGGGAAGGAAAACAGGGGTCAAAGTTCCCAAACAGTTCCTAAAACCTGCAGGGCAAGCTTCATTAGATTTCAAAGTCTGAGATTCATTTATTTCCAAATACCATATTTTTTCTCCCTGAATTTTCAGAGAGCTTTCTAGGGTTACGTCATGTTAATCTAGGCATAATGGGTGCCATAAAGTCATTCATGTAGTTTCCTGGGGTATTGGGGGTTCTGGATTAATGATACAAATAACCAGTGGCATTTTTTCCCTATAAACTGTGGTTTAATTCTTAAATTTTGGGTGACCCCGAAACCTCATGGGCTTAGGATTCCCAACCCACAGTGGCTGCGTCAGCCAGGACCACAGCCAATCAACCTTATTTTTCCCTACTTTCCAGTGCTTGTGGTGTGGGCAAGAGCAAATTATTTTAATTACTTTGTTATGGTTGTAAAGTTGTCCGTCCTTTTACCTGAATTCGCAGTGCTTGTATGGGTCCCACAGCTACCAACTCAGTGGAGGCAGGAATGGCTACTTGAGGTCATGAATCAAGACTGGTGAAGACTGGATGTAACCAACTGGTCCCTTGCTGCAGGGATTGTTTGTCATCCTTTAGCTGCTCTCTCAAAAGCCCATTCATTATTTAACATGAAACACAGTTACATTGCGCCTGTGACAGGCAGCCTAGATGTCGTCCTGCATTTCTTTCCCCCATAAAGGGCAGCCAACAACAGTCCATTGCTCTAGCTTCCACGTGGCCATCCACACTGTTAGGCCCTGGTACACTGCCTACTTGACAGTACAAACAGTTAGTCCGTCTCCTGGTTCATGAACCATGACCATCCACCCTGCTAAGTCCTCAATTCAGCCCATTGGCTGCTTTGCAGGGTCCCAGATTCCCCATATAGTGTCCGTACTGTTTCATGGCTACTGCCATCCAGGTGGCAGGCTGCCTGTGTGCTGATCCATCAGCATAGCAGGAAGACTCCAGTATACTGACATACCTGTCAACGGTAGGCACAGAAACAGCCACCTCGGGAGGATCAGCAGAGAGGTGCAAACGTTCTTCCATATAAGAAACTGGTCCTAAGATATCATGCATGTCTGTGCTTAAAAGCTGTTGTTGAAAATGCTGCACTGTAGCAAATAAGCTTTCCATTTTGTCAAAGTGCTCAACTGAGTACTTCCTGAATGCAATTTACTGTGTCCTTTTTCCACCCATGTATGCATATGGCAGTGTGCAATGACACACAGCATTTTGGGGTTCGTCCTTAGCTTAGCCCCTTTCCAAAGCTGAGCCCCAAAGCCAGGGGAACTCACTTTGCCTGTTGCCTTTGCCACAAGCCACACCCAAAGCCAATGTTGGTACCGGCCACATCCAATTCACAAGACATATCTGGGTCCACCTCCCTTAAAGCCTGAGTCTGTGCGATAGCCTGTTTGGCTTTTTCAAAGCCAGCCTGCTGTGAAACATCCCATTCCCATGTTTTTCCTTTCCTGACTAGGACATACAAAGGTTTTAGAATCTGTGTTAGATGGAGTATAAATAGTCTCCAAAAACCCAACAAACCAAGGAAAGCTATGAGCTGTTTGAGATTATATGGAGTGGGGCAATTTTGCACTTTGTCAACAACAGAGGAAATAATAAAAAGAGTGACCTCTGCTGGCGGTTTCCACATTTTAAAATCTTGAGCTACCAAACCATGGCAAATAGTGGGACTATGAAGATATCCTTGTGGTAGCAAATGTCCACCACTGTCCCCAGCCACCCACGTGAAGGCAAATGCAGGCTGGCTGGAGGGATCTAAAGATGCTTCATCTCTACCCTCCTCAATACATCTTGTAGTTTGTCAATGGTATTCCAATAGGGGGTTTGATGGGGTGAATCCCCTTCATGGGGCCACACCTCCTTACACTGGAATGTTAGCCAATTAAGTAGCAAATTTGTTTCCATTTTAAGGGCTAACAAATGTATACATTGATGCACAGAAGGATGGGTGGTGAGAGAGGACAGCTCATCTCATACCCTGAGAGTGGCACACCGTCTACACCAGTATCCCCCAATCGCAGTAGCCAATTTGATAAACTTCTTTAGGTTTTTGCTATGCTGAGTCCCAATTTCTTGTAATTCAGAAGCACTAAAATGTCACACTGTAATATGTATTCTTTGCCCAATGGGTGTGCCTTGGTCTGTGGCCGAATCAGCGGCATCATCCCCGTCTGCCTGAGGGCCCAGTTGGGCTGGGACATGCTCTGACTTAATTTTATGTTGGACCAGAGGGTGAACAAGTTTCACCCTTCATGTTCCTCCCAGCCAGACTGGGAATCCTCATCATCTGAAGAAAAATCCACTGGGTCCCAAGCTTTGGGATCCCAATCAGGGGACGTTAGAATATGTCTTACTTGAACTTTAGATAACTTCCTCCTCCTTACCCTAGTGAAACTACATGCTAACATTTCCAAATTATTATCTACTCAGCATAGCTTCTCATCTAAAGTGTCTTTCAACTCTGCTTGGGCTACCCACGTATCCCTCTCTAACTTAAGTTCCTCTTTCAAACAGCAAACTGCTGCTTTGGCTGTCAAGGTCTCTTCTGCAGCTGATTGCAAGGCCCCCAAAAGCAGCCAGGCTATGGCTGTGGTGGCCTCTAGCTTTCCTTCTCCTATGAAATCCCAACTGTCCTGTGGCCTGTTGCAGGACGGCTCTTAGTCCCGCCGGGGAGTTATAAGCATCTCCATACTCCCTCGGTGGTCCCTACTCATCCAGGAGGGCAGCCACCCCTCCACACATGGATGTTGCCATCCCGGGATCTCCCTGGGAAATCCTCCTTCCCAGTATTGATGCTTTCTGTGGCTGGCAGCTCTCTAGCCTCCTGGCTGAGAAAGAAACCTCATGAACGTTTATTTCACTGAGCCTCCTGAAGGTTTATTTCAGCAGAGCCTCTTGAGATTTAGTTACAAAGAAACCTCAGCTGAGTCTCCTGAAAGTTGGTCACCTGCTGTGGTTAGGCTCAGTGACCTTCAGTGTGGTCTGCATGCAGACCGCTGCGGGCTCGAGGCTCCAGCCTTTTCCCAAAGGGAGGAGATTGCTGACCTCAGGCACATACATATGTATAAGGAGATTTATTTTAAGGAAATGGCTCCCTCAGTGGTGGAGGCTGGCAGGCTGAAAGCTCAGGCAGGAGCTGGAGCCAGCATTTTGAGGCAGAGTTTCTTCTCTGGGAAACCTTAGCTTTTGCTCTGAAGGTCTCCACTTATTAGGTGAGACCCACCCACATGGCTGAGGGTCATCTCCTCAACTTAAAGTATGCTGGCTGTAGACGCTAATCCCTCAGACAAAATACCTTCAAGCAGCATCTGGGGCACTATAACCTGCTGAGTGGATGCATGAGATTCACCATCACAGGCCAGGAGAGTTAGTTCTCATGGAAGAGGATGTTAGCTGAGTGGTGTGGAAGGAGGTCACTCTGGGACCACAGGAAGCTGGGGGACACTGCCATGCCATCCAGCTGAGAGAGGGGTGTGGGGACGAGGAGCTCAGCAGGAGGTGGAAGGTATAGGTGGCACCAGCCCCAGAGGAGGGGGTTCATGAGGACTCGTGATCCATCAGGTGTGAGGGGTGAGGTGCACATCCAGGTGGGGACTACAGAGTAGGGGGCATCACAGGAGTTTTGCAGGTGTGGGAATTGAGAATTTCAAATGGGTCATGTTGAGTCTGAGGTTTCTGTGAGACACCCAGGTGGAGATGGCAATTAAGCATTGGATGTTCTAGAAGAAGACTCGGGTTGGGTGAGTCCACTTAGAGAGACAGGATATGGAAATCAGAAATGGAGGCCTGGGTCTGAGCCCTGGGCACCCCCAGATCCATGTGTGGGAGAACAGGGGAAGAGGCAGAGAAGACAAATCACTAGTGCATGGCCCCACAGAGGGGAGGAGGTGGTGGCTGCTTGCCATGCAGAAGGCCCTTGTGATGCTGAGGGAGTTGCAGACAGAGAATGCCTGTCAGGTCAACATGGAGGTTGTTGGTGCCCTGAACAGGACCAGTGTCAGTTGACTGCGGGGTGGAAGCTCCCGTTGGGTGTGCTGAAGAGTGAGCAGGAGGGGGATGAAGGCACACAGGGCAATCAAATCCTTGGAAAGGCCCAGTGGGGGAGTGGGGATGTGTGGAATTGTCATGGACTCAACGAAGGGGGCATATTCAGGTGCTATGCTTGCCTTCTGAGTTCTAACCCACCTCTGACATCATCTGCCCTCCTTGCACCCCCCCTCCTCCCAGGTGAGGTCAGATGCCTCCTTTTCACTTCCTCCTTCCCCCCAAACCTCTGCACACAAGAGAGTCAATCAAGAGTCGGAGAAAAAAAACCCATCTCCAGATTCACCAACCGCTGTCAAACTCACTCCATGCACATGCCCCAGCATGGGATCGCCAGTGCTCCCAACTTCAACTGTCCTGAACAGAGATACACATTTCCGGAGGCTGCATGTAAACCATTTGTTGTCCAGACATATCTGAGGTCCTGGATCTGGAGACTCTCTGCTCACCACGTGTCCCGGCTCAGGTCCTTCCTTCACTCGGCACTCAGGCACCCAGCAATACTGTTTCACGAAAGTGCTAGCCTGATAATCTACTCCAAATGAGCTCAAGAGCTAGCTTGCTTCTAAATGCAGAGAACAGATAGTAACTGTGAGGACATTTGTCATCTCATTTATGGAGAAATTTGAGGCAAGCCCTTCCAGGGTTGATTCAGCAGTTCAACCATATCAGGAGGGCCTGGGTTCTTTCCATCTTTATGCTCAGCTGTTTTGGTGAGTTGTCTCCTTGAATTGTCCCAAGGGGGCCAAAACAGCACTTAGTATCACATCCCCTCTAAAAGAGCATGCAAATGCAGGAAGAACTGTGCCAAGCATTCTCCTAGAGTCTCTTTCCTATCGGTACAAAAATCTTTCTTAGAAATCCCCAGCATGCATCCCTTCAGGTCCGATGGTCCAGAGCTGGTTTCCATGGCAACCCCTGTACTGACCCCTGGCAATGAGGAATGCAGTTACCCTTCTTGCAAGTTAGCACCTGAGTTTGCAGAGGAGGTGAGACTCCTGGGTCAAGACCCAGCACTTTTTTACTGCACAGCAGATAGGATGAGCATGGCTTTCTTGGTTCCTGTTCCCCTGGAGTCCCGTGGGGGAGATATGGAGGCCCAAGTGGATACTACACATGCAGTGGGGTGTATTATGCAGCTGATGGGAGCACATCCTCCCTCTGACATTTCCCAGGAGGTTCCAGTGTGGTAGCAAACCTGTGCTCTGCAGCTTGGCCCCAGTTCATCTTATGCAGAAGCTGCAAACTTGCGATCTGCCTTTGACCACATAAAAGTCTTAATCATGATCAATTGCATTGCTGAATTTTTCTACATAATGATGACACATATTTAAATCACTAAATAAAGGATGTGTCCAATTAAACAAAGGCAATCCGGTCTCCAGCTCTGTGTCATGTGCTAAGTTTCCCTTCCTAGGTGATTCAAACAGCAAGGTTCAAGCAGCTTGAGTCCTGGAAAGCTCCGTGAAGCCGCTTAGCTGAGGTCTGCCCTGGCCGGAGAGCCTTGCATTCACCTGCACTGAGGAGCGAGGGACCTCTGGTGGGGGTGGGGTCAGACCTACATTCACCTGTCTGTGGGGAGACAAGTCAGAGAGCTGCAGACACCTTTGGTCACTCAAAAAGGTGAAGAGACACTTGAGTTTCTGACCCATCACCTGATATTTGAAAGCACACTTACATTTTCTGCAGGAAAATAGGCTCAGGGTAATAAAAACCCAGTTCAGGAAAATTGAACCCACTCATCTTAAGTCATATTTATAACTTCACATTCTCAGATTCATTAAATCACCAATAAAATAATAGCAATGATAGCAGTTCACTAATTGACTGCCCCAGAAGAAAAAAAGTCATAATACTTTAATTGCCAAATTCATAACGGCTGGCTGTTTCACTGGCTTCCTGGGAGTCCTCGTTGCACGTGGCCCCATGCTGAGTGGGGAGGCAGACTGCACAAACCACAGTGCTGCTTGGGGATGGAACATGATAGCATAATTCTGTGTAAAAGCAAGGTAACATGCATTTAACCAGAGAAAGACTGAGGAAAATCCCACACCCCAAATCACCAATAACCTACATGTAACCATCCTCTCAATCTGCCCCCACCTCATTCATTCATGGTGCTGTCACCCTGCCATGGTGCCGTGCCTTAGTTTTGCACTTTATACTGTCTTATTGAATCCATATGTATTCCTGAAGTGTATATTTTTGGCTTTAGTTATTATCAATTTTATGAAAAAGATATCACGCTATATATAATCTCTGAGTCTTATTTTTTCACTCAATATTTTATTTCTAAGACTGACCCATACTGTTGTATGTCTCAGTTTATTCATTCTGACAGTTGATTATAATCCATTATGTGAATATTCCACACTTTGGTCAATCATGTTCCCATTGATGGGTATTTGGATTGTTTCCAGGTTTTTGCCAATGTGGACAGTGCTGCTATGAATATTCTTGATCATGTGCAAGAGTTTTTCTTAGGTATATGTATTTAGGAGTAAAATTGCCAAGGTGCAGCATGAACATGAAACTTCAGGAGGTAACACCAAACTGTTCTCCAAGTAACATCAAGCAACGCCCCGCCCTCCTTGCGTGAGCGAGCCCATGGAGCCCCAGCCTCTCCCATACTTGGTGTTGTGAGGATTTTTACTCTTTTCTGACAGAATGTGTACGTATAGTATTGCGTTGTGGTCTTGATTCACGTGTCCCAGATTCTAGAGACGTTGAACTGCTTTTCACGTTTCTTGGCCATGTCTGGTTTCTCTCCTGGGAAATTCTCCGTATCTACCGGCTGTTTTTCTGTTGGGTTGTTTGTCTCCTCTGCCTCCTCTTCTTTTCTGCTTCTTCCTCCTTGCCTTCATTTTTGTCTCCCTCTTCTTCCTACTCTTCTTCCTCTTCCCCCTTCTCTTTTTTCCTTCTTTCTTCCCTCCCTTTCTTCCTTCCTCCGCTTTCTCTCTCTCTCTCTCTTGCCGAGGGCTGGCCTAACCCTCAGCAACGGGCAGGGTCCCGGTAGGGGGGCTGGAGTCAGACCCCTTGTTGTGTCCGGGTACGAAGATGAACTCTCCGACCGAGCAGAGCATCAGAGCTTTATTTTTATAATTCTCTGTAACATACGCACTAGCATTCAGGCAAGCAATGCTAGAAGAGTTTGGCTAAATCTCAGACATTATTTATTCTTACACAGTGATCAGTGGACCAGCAGGGACAGACTCCCTGGAGCGCAGCAAGACACAGCGTTTCGGCACAGGCATAGCGGTTCCTGTTATTTAGCACCAAGCAACCTATAACTATTTTTTGTGTTCATGTTTTAGAGTCTGTTAATCATTACCTTTTTGCTTCTTCTAACTAACTCTTTCAAAGCTTGGAAAGGGGGATTTTGAGCAGAAAGGGTGACCTATTGTCTTCTAAGAAAGGAGCAGGCATTGTCACTACGCTGACGCTAATGCAGGGTAAGCTGCTGGCTCATTGACATAGCTCGGTGTGGGAACATGTCACCACCACAGAGCCCAGAAGACACCAAATGAGAAAAAGAGGCAGCATGAATATAGGAAACAGCAGCAAGAAACAAACTCCTTTTAGGCAGGAGTCATAGGCGCCACTCGACGCTCCGCCTTGCGGAACGGTCACCACGACATGTGCTGAAGGCCCAGGGACCGTCCACTAGGCCCACTGCCGGGTGCTGAGTTGGCTGCCCTCTCTCTCTCTCCCTCTCTCTCTCTCTCTCTCTCTCCCTCTCTCTCTCTTTCTCCTTCCTTCCCACCCTCCCTCCTCCTTCCTCTTAGGTACACTTTTCATTGAGGCATAACAATAGTACAGGAAAGTGCACATTTCATAAGGGCAGATGAATGATCACAAAATTAACACTGCCATGGAACCAGCCCTCTGCTCCCTTTCAGCCATTGTTCCTGACCTAAGGGTGACAATTATCCTGAAACTTATTTTCTTAATATTTTATTGCTAAGATTGACTCAGATTGTTGTATTTTAAAAATTAACATATGGTAAAATTAGCTTTTTTGGTGTACAGTTCTATGAATTTTAATGTGGCATAGATTCACATAAGCATTACTGCAATCCAGACACAGGACAATTCTGTCTCCTGAAAACTCCTTCATGCTGCCCCTTTGCCATCACACCCTCTGCACATCTTTAACTGCTGACCTGTTCTCTGTCCCTACAGTTTTGTCTTATCGAGAAGATCACTATGTAACCATTTGAGACTGGCTCCTTCCACTTAACACACTGCCTTTACAATTCATCCATTCCATTGAGTATCAGCAGTTTGTTCCTTTTTGTTGCTGAATGGTATTCCATGGTGTCAATGTACAGTACCAGTTTGCTTATCCATTCACCCACTGAAGGACATTTGGCTTCCAGTTTTTCATGATTATCAATAGAGTTGTTGAAAACATTCATGTACAGGTTTTTGTGTGAACATAAAATTCCCCTTCTCTAGAGTAAATACCTAGGCATGGGATTCTCCATCACACATGGTGGCTGGATGTTTATTAAAAATCACCACAGTGTTTTCCAGAGTGACTGTACCATTTTATATCCCCAGCAGTGGTATATGGGAGTTCCAGTTGCTCCAGGTCCTTGTCAACACTTAGTATTGTCAGGATTCTTTGTTTTAGCCATTTGGATAGGGGTGTAATGGGATCTCATCATGGTTTTAATTTGCATGTCCCTAATGACTAGTGATGTTGAGCATCTTTTCGTGAGCTTATTGGTCATCTGTATATCATCTTTGGCAAAGTGCCTGTTTTTTCCCCACTTTTAAATTTGATTGTTTGTTTTCTTACTGTTGAATACTACAAGTTCTTTGTTGGATGGGCAGTTTGCATGTATTTTCTCCCAGTCTATAATTTGTCCCTTCATTCTATTAACAGTGTTTTTCATAGAGCAAAATCTTTTGATGAAATACAATTTATTAATTTTTTCTTTTATGGATCATGCTTTTGTGTTATTATCTAAGAACTCTTCACCTAATCCTAGATCATGAAGAATTTCTCCTGTACTTTTGTTTTGGTCACAAACCATAGTTAGCTTTACTTAAGTAAGTGGATTTTGGGAATTATGGAAACTAGATGGATTGCATCTTTTTCATCCCAGTGGTAACAGAAGTAGAAATTTATACCAGAAATAAAACAAGCTGAAATAACAAAAGAGCTTGGCATGCTCCAAAAATATTACAAAAAGTACCAAGGGATGCTAGTTACTCAGAAGAGCTAAAGAAGCGGGGCATTTGTGAGCTAGTCCTGGATTTTAGGGGTCTGGAAAGGGGACATTTGGGGCAGTTTCCTCCAAACCAAGTGGTTGGAAAGTTGGGTGGGCTTTCTTGGGGCAGAGGAAGCAGACCCAGATCTGAGTATGTTTGGAAGGCTAGGGATGGCTGCAAAACCCCTTGTTTCAGAAGGAGGAAAATGGGCCTCTTCCCAAAAGCAGTCCAGGGCAGTCCTGGAACAGGCAGCCATGAGGTTTGGCCAAGAGAAGTAGAAATCTACAGAGTCCTGGCAGGGCCCTTCTCCACCCTGGGGGTAAAGGCTCCCAATTGGGGTCCTCTGCTCCTGGCCTCTGGACCCCCATGGACCAAGGACAGGCTGATGGTGTTACTGCCCTCCCAAGTCACCTGTAAATGGCAGTGGGTGTGAAGAAGAAGCTTTAAGGAGCTCTAAGCAATCTAGAGGATCGAATGTTCCATAAACAAAGGTCAAGGGCTTCCGTGGACAGTCCCAGTGGTTTATCTCAGGAAATTATTCAAAGCACAATAAAATGGAGGCTTTTGCAGGTGAGATTTGCATCATGTGGTAGCATGAGCTGCCCCACATTGTGCAGCTCTGATCCATGCCAATGGGCTGGATGCTTTGGACAAGGACCACAGTTTATCCTAGAGAGCTGATTATTGTTGTTCTCCATTAACGTAGATGTGCAGGAATTGAACTGTGAAAGTCTGGTCTTCAAAACTGGAAGAAAAAATCAGGACTATGTAAGTGTTAAAAGCTTTTCAAAAGGATTCTTGTCAGAGTCCCTCTAAGTGAAAGAGCTCCCTGGTCTACCTTAGCCCTGGATTTGTAGAGATTCTGGGTTCTTGGCTCAAGTCCATCTCCATTGCACCGAGTGCACTGCCCCACCAGTCATCAGGCCCAAGGAATACAAAAGGGACTGGGGTTCATTTGCTCATCCACATATTCATGGTAAACATCATTGATTTGCAGACTCTGCTGGTGCTGTGTTATGCTGTGATCAGGGGCCTCCCAGACATTTGGCCTGGGGCTGTCTCATTCAGAGAGACATTTTGGGAATTGCCTGAGAGGTGGCGGTGGGAAGAGATGGGATAGGGAGTGTGTGACAAGCAGCCACCTAGGTGGGCTGGAGTACGGGGTGCGTGGCTTGGGTTGGAAAGTTCCAGAGACCATCCTAGTAAACATGGGTTTCATTGTGTTGGCTGCTGAGTAACTTAAGAGTTCCTAGGAGCAAAGTTGGACAGCTTAAAAATTCTCTTTCCAGGAGGAGGTCTGGGATCCATTGGTTTGCCTATAATCCCATCCTTGTCATTCTCAAGGACCCTGCCAACACAGCCATGCCCATTCCTGTTGTGTGTTGCCAGAGCCTCTGTGAGGCAGGGGGAGGCTGGAAAAAGAGAAAAGGGACTTATCCTTAGGAAAAAATTGATCCCTCAATTTCCCACCTGGTTGCCTGCTCCTGCAAGGATGTGAGCTGATGAAACAGCCGGTGTTCCAGGCCTGACTGGGACAGCCAACAGGACTTCTTGTCCGTTTTGCTGGGTCCTGACACCTTTCCTTTCTTGTGATGCAGACTCCTGGCTCACAGCCACGAGACCTCATGTTTGGGTGGGGAAAGCTGTGAATCTTGGTCCAGCCCACCACTCCGCAGTGTCCACAGAAGTTTGTCCAGATTATTTCACCTCTGGAGATTTCCTTGGCTTGTCAATGTGAGCAACCCATGTTTTTCTCTGAAATTCCAAAGTAGGTAAGCCATGACCTTCCTAATTTGCCGCTTTCTGCTCTGAAACAAAATAACCTGTAACTGAGAGGTGGCCGGCAGTGGCTCAAGGTGAAGGGAGGCTGCAAGCAGCTGGGCTGGTGCTGCTGTGGGCTGGAGGATGGGAGGGTCCCCAAGAGAGGTGCTGGTGGTGGAGCTTGGCCACTAAGCCCCCAGGTCCATGCCTACCCCACCCCTGGGATCTGGGGGCCAAGGAGTCTGCTGAGTTCACAGAGCATAGGCCCTGACTGGAGGGCCCCAGTGCTTCTCCCTGGGTGGACTCTGTGTCCTCACTGCCCAGCAGGCCCCACTGGGTCATCCACAGCTGGGAGAGCCCTTCCCCTTCCTCCCTGCACTCTGGCCAGCCAGGAAATCAACAGAAAGGAGGGTCTCAATGTGGTTTCCTGCCCCTGGTTTGGCCAGTCACCAGTGGTCCACTCTCTCGTCCATGCTCTGTGGGGTCTGGGCTTTCAAAAGTCCCATCTGGCATCCAGCCCCCTCCCTGCCCCCCAGCAGCCATTCTTGGGGTGCAGCCATATCACCAGGGCTGGTTTGATGCTCCTTCCCCACCATCTTCTCTTCTGTATCCATCAGATTTTATCATTTTACATTTGACAGGCAGAACAGTGATCTATTTGGAGTTAATCTTTGGATAAGGTGTGACATTCAGGTCAGGGTTCTTTCCTTTGGCATACGGACACCCAGTTACTCCAGCACCAGTTGTTGGAAAGACCCTTCTCTATTGAATTGGCTTTGAACCTTGGTCAGAGTCGCATGTCCATGTTTCTGGGGGCTAGTTCTAGACTCTATTTTGCACCATCAATCAATACTGCACTGTCTTGATTTCTGCAGGGTCCTAGGGTCCTGGGACTGCCATGACAAAGTGCCACAAACTGGGGAGCTTCAAACAGCAGAGATTTGTTCTGTCTACTGGTTCAGGAGGCCTGAAAGATTGAGCTGTGCTGCCTCTGCAGCTCTAGGGGAGACCCTGGTGTCCAGGGGTCACCCCCACATGTGCCCTTCCCCTCATAAGGACAACCAGCCCTGCTGGGTTGGGGCCCACCATTCTCCAAATGCTCTGGTCTTTGTTTCACTGAGACCATCTGCAAGGGCTCCATTTCCAAATGAGGCTCCTTCAGGACTTGGGTCAGGACTTCCGCATGTCTTCCTGGGGATATACAACTCAACCCATAATGTGTAGCTTCACAGTAAATCTTAAAATCATGTCATGTGAGTCCTCTTCTGTCTCTGTTTTCAAAATTCTCTTGGCTATTCTAGTTCTTCTGCCTTGTCATATAAATTTTAGAATCAGTTCATTTTTGTCTAAAAATTCCCACTGGGATTTTGATTGGAATTGCATTAAATCTACAGACAAATTTTAGGGAGAACTGACATCCTTACTACATTGAACCTTCTAATCCACAGACATTATCTATCTCTCCATTTGTTTAAATATTCTCTAATTTCTTTCATTAATGTTTTTTATATTTCAGCATTCAGATTCTGTGCATGCTGTATTATATTCATATCTAAGTGTTTCATTTTGGGGAAGCTATTGTAAACAGTATAGTTCTTTAAATTTCAGTTTCCAATATATATTATATAATATATAAAAATATGTTTGGTGTTTGCTTAACAAATTTGCTTGCTATGCTGAAATCTCCCACTCTAATGGTGTATTTGTCAATCTTTTCTTGCAGTTGTATCAAATTTTACATCATATATTTTTCATATGTGCATATGTTTATACTATATGCATATACATTTAAAATTTCTATATGTTCTTGGTGAACTGAACCTCTAATCATTACATAGTCACTTTCTCTATCCCTAATGAAGCTTTTCATTTAAAAATTTATTTGATATTAATATAACCATCTAACTTTCATTGGTTTGTATTTGCCTGTGTCTTTTTTTTTTTAATTTTCAAACACTGAGAGTCTTTGCATTTTAGGTTACCTCTTGTAAACATATTTCTTTCTCTGTCTCTCTCATCCCTCTTTTAAGCCTGATCTGCCAATATTTGTCTTTTATCTGGTGGATTTAGCCCATTTAAATTTACTATAATTATTGACATACTTTGACCTGTTTCTACCATATTAATTTATTTTTTTATTTTGTTTCATTTTTCTCCTTCTGTTTAATCATCTTTTTAAAATGTATATCTGGGGGTGGGGCAAGATGGTGAGTGTTGAGGTGTGGAATCTAGTGACTCCTCTAGGGTTGCTGGTAAATAGCCAGGAACTGCATGGAACAGCTGCTTCATGGACATCTGTGACTGGTCATGCGTCACACACCAATACGGAATGGTGGAACAGCTGAGATTGCAGCAAAAAAATAGTTTCCCCACACTGGGGGTGCCCCCACCACCAGGCATGGCAGATTGTCTTGGAGCTGGTTCCCCGAGGGAAAAAGAAACAATCTGTGCTGGGAGCAAGGAGGAGGGCTCAACCCAGCCCCAATTGCAGGATTTTAATTAACAAATTCAGACTGCTGAATAAAAGCTCTATCATGGCCCAAGTGAGCCTTTGCTGCCAAGAGGCCAAAGAAGACACTGGGCATGTCCAGAGGCATGGACTTTTAATTCAGGGCTTACTTACAAGGGAAAAAAAATGGAAGTTGGTCACATTGCCCAGAGTTCAGGAGCTTCTCTGGATGGATTCAGGAGCTGTTCTAAATGGCGGCCAGTTCAGAGCACAATGTGGAAGTCGTCTGCACTTTGTGGGGCTGAATAAGCTGGTTATAAGGGCTCAATATTCCAATGGGTATGAGAGCAAAAGGCAGGGAATGGGGTCGTGCAACATAGGGAGGGGTTGACTGTAAGCAAGAGGGAGGAGGAGGATTATAGAGATAACAGTACCTCAGGGAATCTCAGGGAGGAGCTAGTTTTGGGTATAGATTATAGTTAGTATCTGATATTACAAGGAGACTAGGTCAAATCTCAACTCACCGAGGTCATGCAAGCTGCTGTGTGCAGTCTTCAAGGCCCTTGGTGAATGCCCTGTGCCCAGGGTTCCCACAAGCTCCAAGCACAGATAAAGCAGAAGCAGACATGAAAGGGGCTGGAAGAATCTGTCTGGCAGAGAGGAGGTAAGGATGACAACAACAATAAAAGAGACCTTCGGAGTTGGAGCTGTTCAGAATACTGGAAAAGTGGCTCCAAGTAAAAGGGGCATATTGAGATGGGTACCAATGTGGGCTCTGGCTTCCAAATCTGGGGAGCTGGGGTCTAGCTCTGAAAAGTTTTTTTTTGTTTGTTTTCCTTTCTTGCTCTCTGACTCTTTATCTTTTTACTTTTCAATAACCCATCAGAGCTCCTGCTTCAGCACTACCCCAAGCAAGGGCAGAATTAAGAATTAAAGTTGTCTGAGAGTAATTATTCAGGTGAAAGAGATGAAAGCCTAAAGGACTTATCTTTAAATAGTCAATACCAAGACTGACAAAAGTTGGGGGGTGGGGAAAGGCCTTGAAAAGGGATTTCTTTTTTTTTCTTTTTGAAATAACTTTATTCTAAGTAGCTCATTACAGAAAACCTCAAATATTTGCAATGGGCCACTGGACCCAGGCAAGGTTGTAGCTAAGATAGCTTTGAGAGACAAAGCAATGAGTCTAGTGGGGGAGAGAATTCCCTAAAGGAAATAGCATCCCCAAGAAAAGGGGGGCAGAGCCCAGCTTAAGTGGCAGTCCTCCATCAGAGAATCCTGACCCCATGGACTGGAAAACAGAAACCAGCTTGAGTCAGCCATGCCCCTGGCAGGGAGGCATGTGGGGGGAGTCTGTGGAGAATTAAAGGCAACTGTGGCACCTCTTTACATTGGTAGGGAGCTGCAGGCTGACAAGTGCCACCTGATGCACAGGGTAAGAAAAGCACAGAGTGTAGAGGCTTCACAGGAGGGTCTGACGTACTGTCCCTAATGTCCATTCACCTCACAACTTCACTCCTTGTAGCAGCTCAATATTCCACTGTATGCATACACCACAGTTCACCATTCCGTCCATCAGTCTGTGTACCCTTAAGCTACCTCCATCCACAGCAAATCATGAATACTGACACCATAGACCCTACTGTGCAGATGTCCATTCATGTCCCTCTTTCCAGTTCTTCCAAGTATTTACCTGCTTGTTTGCTAATGCTGCCATTTTGCAAAACACCAGAAATGGATTGGCTTTTATAAAGGGGGTTTATTTGGTGAGAAAGTTACAATCTTATGGCCATAAAAGTGTCCAAGCTAAGGCATCAACAATAGAGTACCTTCATGGAAGAACACTGATGGTGTCCAGAACACCTCTGTTGTCCGGAAGGCATGTGGCTAGTGTCTGCTTGCTCCCAGGTTGCATTTCAAAATGGTGTTCTACAAAACGTCAGTGCCGGCTTTCAGTGGCCATCTTCAAAATGTCTGTCTCAACTGCAGCAGTGAGCTCTTTCTGCCTGAGCTTTTATGGGGCTCTGGTGAACTAATCAAGACCCATGCTGAATGGGTGGAGGCCACACTTCCATGGAAATAATTTAATCAAAGGTTTTACACACAGTCATGTGGATCACATTTCCATGGAAACAACCTAATCCAAAGATTCCAACCTGATCAACACTAATACCTCAGCCCCACAAGATTGCATCAAAGAACATGGCATTTCAGGGGACATAATACATCCAAACCAGCACAATACCTAATAATCAAGTTGCAGGACCAAATGGCAACCCCATGCTTAGCTTCCTTTGGAACCATCACACTGCCTTCCAGATGGGCTGCACCATTCTACTTCTCCACCATGATTAGTTACATCCCTTTCTTCATATTTTCTCAAGCACTTGTATCCCTCTGTTCATTTTTAGATGGTTTTATTCACACACCATACATTCCATCTTAACTAAACGAACAATGGCTCCTTGTATAATCACATAGGTATGCATTCGCCAACACTATCTACATAAGGACATTTCCATTTCTTCCACAAAGAGGAAGAGGTGAAAAAATTAAAAAGAAAAAAGAAAAAGAAAAAATGACAACTAAAAAGCAACAAAAGAAAAAATAAAATAAAATACATTAAAAAATCGAGCAACACCACCAGTGCCAAGAATCCCATACCTTTCTCTTATTTCCCCCTCTTATAGACATTTAGCTTTGGTATATTGCCTTTGTTACACTTAATGGAAGCATATTACAATGTTGCTGTTAGCTATAGACTCTAGTTTGAATTGATTGTATTTTCCCCAATATGACCCCATTTTTAACACCTTGCAAAGTTGACATTCATTTGTTCTTCCTCATGTGAAACATACCTGTACATTTAATCATAATCATTGACCATTCTATGTTTCATTAAGTTATACAGTCCCAGTCTTTATCTTCTATTTTTCCTTTGGGTGTCATACATGCCCCTAACCTTCCTCTTTCAACCATACTCACAGTACTTTGTTCAGTGTACTTACTTACATTATGGTGCTACCATCACCCAATATTGTGCTCCAAATCTCTCTCTCCTGCCTTTTCCTATCTGCCTATAGTGCTACCTTTAGTATTTCCTGTAGAGCAGATATCTTGTTCACAAACTCTCTGTGTCTGTCTGAGAATATTTTTAACTCTCCCTTATTTTTGAAGGACAGTTTTGCTAGATACAAAACTGTCTTTCAAAAATTGGTTGGCAGTTTTTCTCTTTCAGTGTCTTAAATATATCATACCACTGCCTTCTCACTTTCATAGTTTCTACTGAGAAATCCTCATGTAGTCTTATCAATCTTCCCTTGTATTTGATGGATCACTTTTCTCTTGCTGCTTTCAGAATTCTGTCTGTCTTTGACATTTGGTAATCTGATTAGTAAGTGTCTTGGCATTGGTCTATTCAGATCTATTCTGTTTGGGGTACACTGTGCTTCATGGATCTGTAACTTTATGTCTTTCATTAGCAATGGGAAATTTTCAATTATTATTTCTTCCATTATTGTTTTTGCCCCCATTCCCTTCTCTTCTCCTTCTGAGACACCCATGACATGTACATTCATGTGCTTCGTGTTGTCATTCAGTTCCCTGAGCTGCTGCTCATATTTTTCCATTCTTTTCTCTACCTGTTCTTTTATGTGTAGGATTTCAAATGTCCTGTCCTCCAGTTCATGAATCTTTTCTTCTGCCTCTTCAAATCTGCTGTTGTATGTTGTGCCAGTTTGAATATATTGTGTCCCCCAAATGCCATTGTCTTTGATGTAATCTTGTGTGGGCAGACATTATCAGTGTTGATTAGATTGTAATTCTTTGAGTGTTTCTTTGGAATGTGCCCCACCCAGCTGTGGGTGATGACTCTGATTGGATAATTTCCATGGGGGTGTTGCTCCACCAGTTCGCTGCGGGGGGGGGGGTGTCTGAGTTGATCAGTGGAGCCATATAAATGAACTGACATAACAGAGGGAACTCAGTGCAGCTGAGAGTGAACGTTTGAAGAGGAGCTGCAGCCAAGAGGGACACTTGAAGAAAGCACAGGAGCTGCAGATTAGAGATAGTTTGAAGACAGCCGTTGAAAGCAGACTCTTGCTCCAGAAAAGCTAAGAGAGGACAAATACCCCAAGTGCAACTAAGAGTGATATTTTTGAGGAACTGCAGCCTAGAGAGGAACATCCTGGGAGAAAGTCATTTTGAAACCAGTACTTTGGAGCAGACACCAGCCACGTGCCTTCCCAGCTAACAGAGATTTTCCAGACACCATCGGCCATCCTCCACTGAGGGTACACAATTGCTGATGTGTTACCTTGGACACTTTATGGCCTTAAGACTGTAACTGTGTAACCAAATAAACCCCCTTTTATAAAAGCTAATCCATCTCTGATGTTTTGCATTCCAGCAGCATTAACAAACTAGACCATATGTCTCCATTGTGTTTTTCATCTCTTGTATTGTGCCTTTCATTTCCTTAAGTTCTATTAATTGTTTTTTCAAACTTTTGTGTTCTTCCTTATATTCACCCAATATCTTCTTTATATCCTTCATCTCTTTTGCCATATCTTACCTCAACTTGTTGATTTGATTTTTGGATTGTTTTAGGAGATTTATTTGATTAATAATTAGTTGTTTCAATTCCTGTATCTTAGTTGAAGTGTTAGTGTGACAGTTTGAGTGTATTATGTCCCCCAAAATGCCATGTTCTTTGATGCAATCTCGTGGGGACAGACATATTAGTGTTGATTAGGTTGGAACCTTTTGATTTTTTCCATGGAGATGTGACTAGTAACACCTTTGATAAGTGTGTGACATGTTGATGGGATTGTTTCCATGGAGATGTGGCCCCACCCATTCAGCCTGGGTATTGATTTAATTACTGGAGCCCAGTAAAAGCCCAAACAGAAGGACTTCGGAGCAGCTGCAGCTAAGAGACAAAATTTGGAAATGACCATTGAAAACAGACTTTTGCTGACACTTTGGAGCTACTAGCTCAGAGTTTGCTCTGGAGAAGCTAAGAGAGGACAAAACACCCAAGAGTAACATTTTGAAGAATGCACAGGAGCTGAGAGTGGAGCTGGAATACAGCTCAGGATAAGCCAATGCCAGCCACATGCTTTCCCAGCCATTGGTTTTCCTTTGGTGAAGGTATATGTGAGTTGATGCCTTAATTTGGACATTTTCATGGCCTTCAGACTGTAAATTTTAAGCCAAATAAACCCCCTTTATAAAAGCCAATCCAGTTCTGGTAATTTTGCATAAGGCTGCATTAGCAAACTGGAACAGTTTGTTCTTTGACTAGGCCATATCTTCATTTCTCCTAATGTGACTCAGAATTTTTAGATGTCTAGGCATCTGGTTTCCTTGATTACCCCAATCAGATTTTCCCAGACCAGATGGGCCCAGGTCTCGGGAAGAAGGGGTAATCAGTATCAAGTTTCCCTGATGAGCAGTTTCCCTGATGACTTTCTGTGACACCTCTAGACTCAGTACTTTTCCTATCCTGTCCAGCAGGTAGCACTTGTCAGCCTACAGCTCCCCACTGGTGTAAAGAGGTGCAATTCCTTTAATTCTCAGTGGTCCTTGTCCTGGCCAGGGGCCAAGGGTGTCAGAAACCAAGCTTAAGTTGTTTCTGCTTACCCCCAGGCCCTGGGGTCTGAATTCTTTGAGGGAAGGCAGCCACTTGAGCTGGGCCACACCCTCCTTTTGTTAGGGAAGTTATGCCCTTTAGGGAGTTATCTTCTACACATGAATTCCTCCTTTGTCTCTCTGACTCTGTTAACTCGACCCTTGCCTGGGTCAGGGCTGGCAATTGAAAATGTCTGGGGCTTTCTCTAATTAGCTGCTTAGAATGAGAAGGAAAAAGAGCAAATCCCCTTTTCCAAGCCAGTCCCCAGTCCCCCAGTTTCACTGGCTGACCAGTGTGGGTACCTGGCTCTCTGTGCCATTTTCCAGTATTCTGAGCTCAGCCATCTCCAAAAGCCTCTGTTTTTATTTATTTATGTATTTTTTTCATCAGCCCTGCCTCTTCTCTGCTGGAGGGAACCTCAGATTCCTTTCCTGTTTGCTCTGGGGTTTATCTGTGCTTGTGGCTTGTATTCAGTAGTTCAAATTTGTTAATACCACAATTGGAGCTTGGTTGAGTTACTTTCCCTCACTCCAGGTAACCAGCCTCTTTTTTCCACAGGGAAGTGTTCCAACTCATCCTGCCATGCCAGTGGGGGAGAGGCACCAGATCCACAGTTTGGGGAGATTTACTTACAGTTCTATGCTGTGATCTCAGCCATTCCACCCATTCCAGGACTGTGTTTGATGCATGTCCAGTCATGGATGTCCCCAACAGTTGTTCCAGCCTATATACTAATTGTTCCTGGCTATTTACCAGTTGCTCTAGAGGACTAACTAAATTCCACACCTCTCTATGCTGCCATCTTGCTCTGCCTCCACTGTTTGTTTTTAATCCTTCACTGTGGTACTTCTCAATCTAGAAGCTCTTGTTTTTCAGTGCTGGAAAGAATTTTGAACAATTTCTTTGGTGATTTCTTTCTTTCTGTTGTTTATTTTCTCTTTATATAATTCTATTTCATGGATATTAGCTTTCTTGGATGAATTCTCTGATTTCTCTGTCTTTTTTTTCATAGTTTCTATCTTTATTTTAATTCCTGGGAGATTTCCTCCATCTCCTCTTTCAAACTTTCCTACAAAGTATTCCTTTCATTTATGTCTTCACATTTTCAGTTTCTGAGGGATCATCCTTGCTTTCTGAATCTTCCTTTTGAGAAAGCACTTTTGGAATTGTTTTTGGGATGCAGTCTCTTCTCTTCTCTCTGTTTGTTTGAAACTTTCTTCTCTTCTCTACATTGTCTTTTTTCCCTGAGTTCTTTTAACCCCTGTGGATTGCTTTGGCCCATGTCTTTTTTATTAATGGCTTTCCTCAAATGCCCAGTGACCTTGGCCAGTTGTGCTGGTTTGAATCTGTTATGTATCTCACAAAAGATGAGCTCTTTTAATCCAATCTTCTGGGTGCAGACTCATTGTGGGAGGGACCTTTTTTTTAAAATTAAATTCAGTTTTATGGAAGTACATTCACACACCATACAATCATCCATGGTATACAATCCACTGTCCACAGTATGATAACATAGTTATGCGTTCATCACCACAATCTATCTCTGAACATTTTCCTTACATCAAAAGGAACCAGAACAAAAATAAAAAATAAAAGTGAAAAAAGAACACCCAAATCATCCCCCCTCCCACCCCATTTGTCCTTTAGTTTTTATCCCCATTTTTCTACTCATCCATACCCTAGATAAAGGGGGTGTGATCCACAAGGTCTTCACAATCACACTGTCACCCCTTGTAATCTACATTATTATATAATTGTCTTCAGGAGTCCAGACTGCTGGGTTGGAGTTTGGTAGTTTCAGGTATTTACTTCTAGCTATTCCAATACATTAAAACCTAAGAGGTGTTATCTATATAGTGCATAAGAATGTCCACCAGAGTGACCTCTCAACTCCATTTGAAATCTCTCAGCCACTGAAACTATTTCGCCTCATTTTGCATCCCCCTTTTGGTCAAGAAGATACTTTCAGTGTGGGAGGGACCTTTTGATTTGATTATTTCCGTGGAGACATGACTCCACTCAATATAGGTCTTAATTAGTTTACTGGCATACTCTATGAAAGGATAAAAGGATGAGCTATTTTGAAGACAGCTAACACAGACCAAGACACTTAGAGAAAAAACACCCCAGAGACAGTTTGGAGGCAGCTATTGAAACCAGAACCAAGAGAGAAGCTAAGAGATGAAATCCAGAGTTTTCCCCAGAGAAGCTAGGAGAGGACCCCTAGATGCTTAGAGAGAAATGCCCTGGGAGAAAAAAGCAAGGATGCACAGGAGCTGAGAGGGAGAAGCTAAGACAGAAGCTCAGAGACATTTGAGAGAAAGCAACAGAAAGAAGCAGCTAATCCTGTGTGCCAGTTTGAAAGTATTATGTCCCCCCAAATGCCATTATCTTTGATGTAATCTTGTGTGGGCAGACCTATCACTGTTAATTAGATTGTAATTCTTTGAGTGTTTCCATGGAGATGTGCCCCACCCAACTGTGGGTGATGACTCTAGATAATTTCCATGGAGGTGTGGCCCTGCCCATTTAGGATGGGTCTGAATTAAATTACTGGAATACTATATAAGCTCAGACAGAAAGAACAAGCTAGCAACAGCCAAGAGGGACACTTTGAAGAATGCACAGGAGCTGAGAAGAAGAGCTGCAAGTGAGAGACAGTTTAAAGATGGTCATTGAATGCAGACTTTTGCTCTGGAGAAGCTAAGAGAGGAAAACACCCAAAGAGCAGCTAAGAGTGACATTTTTGAGGAACTGCAGCCTAGAGAGGAACATCCTGGGAGAAAGACATTTTGAAACCAGAACTTTGGAGCAGACGCCAGCCACGTGCCTTCCCAGCTAACAGAGGTTTTCCAGACACCATTGGCCATCCTCCAGTGAAGGTACCCGATTGCTGATGTGTAATCTTGGACACTTTATGGCCTTAAGACTGTAACTGTGTAACCAAATAAACCCCCTTTTATAAAAGCCAATCCATTTTTGGTGTTTTGCATTCCAGCAGCATTAGAAAACTAGAACACCCTGGGAGAGGACCAGCAGACTCTGCCCATGTGACTTCTCATGTTAAAGACGAACCCCAGATGCCATTGGCCTTTCTTCAGAGAAGGTATCATCCTATTCATGGCCTTAGAACTGTAAATTTGTGAACTAATAAACCCCCATTGTAAAGCCAATCCATCCCTGGTGTTTTGCATGCCAGCAGCTTTAGTAAACCAGAACACCAGTCATTCAGATTTAAGCTGACTGTAAGCTCTGATGAGCAAGTGGGACTAGTTGGCAGAAGGACTTGGGTGTGCATGGACCTGGCTAGGCCATTCCAGTGGGACATCCCAACTGTGGGCATCCATTGGCCCTACTCCTATGGGGTGTCCCACTGTGAGCATCCATTGGCCCTCTCCCAGGGGTGCACCCTAACTGTGGGTATCCATTGGCCCTATTTGTACTCTTCAGTCTCCCTGGAGAGGAAGCCCCCAATCTTCTGTTCAGTCTAGACATGGCTGCCTCCAACCTTGAAGACAAGCTGGGGAAGAGGGTCTGAGGTCTCACAAGTCACTTCAAATCCCACTGGTGCCATTTTCCAGTGGTATGCTCTTAGCAAGCTCCCTAATCTGTCTTTGTCTCAGTTTCCTCATTTGTACTGTGAAGATAATAGAATCTACCTCACAGGGTTGTGGGAATTTCATGGACTAAGCCAGGCCTGGCACTTCAAAAATGATCAGCCAGCACTGCCGGCTGTAGTTGCTTAGAATCATTATTGTCAGACTCTGTACTAGTTCCATAGCCTTGTCCTGCATCCAACTCCCCTGGGTCAGTCTCCATCTTTCCTCAAGAGGTGGTGGAGGGGGCATTGCTCATGGGACTTGAAGACCATATGGGTCTAACTTCTCACACTCTCTCACTTGACCCTGTCACTTTTCCACCCCACAACACCTCTACATCAGAAATTCCCAACACCTTCAGGTCCTCAGTTCTGCACTGTGAGTGTGGCAGTTTTTGTGCTTCTTTGCCTCTGACTTAGATTTTAGCTTTTAAATCAATAAACACTTCTCCATCTGTGTGCAAACTCCAAAATTCTGTTGCCCTCATCTCCTGTCCCATCCCCATGGTCCTTGTCAGTTTAGTTTGATGGTTTTAGGCACTTACCTGGGTTCACATCATGACTGTGCAACCTTGGGTAGGTTCCTTAATCTTTTGGTGCCTCTGTTTCCTCACCTGCAAAAGGGCACTAAGGCACCTCACTTTGCTGTGGGGATTGAATGAGGTGACTCAGGGCAGCGACTGGTGTGGGCAAAGTATCAAATCAGTATCTCCCATCCTTTTTCTTTTTTTAACTTTCTATTTTGAAATAATTTCAAACTTTATAGGAAGGTTGCAAACATAAAACAAAAACAATACAGAGAGAACTTCCAGGAAGATGGTGGAGTAGGGGAGGTGGAATGGGCTTCTCCTCTGTGAAAGAAACTAGAGAGGGGCTGGAGGATGCCCTGGACCACAGTTTTGGGGTGTGACCAGCCATAGAGGGTCCCCCACAGAATGTGGAGGGGACAGGGACAAAAACACAAGAGGCAGTGACTCTAGGGACAGGGTGAGTTTGTTCAGGCTGGGCCACCTCCCGGGGCCAGCAGCAGCGAGATGACCTCTGGGCAAGGGAGTGAGCAGCAGCTCTCACTCCCATGCACCTACCTTGGCAGTTAGCTGGGGAGGTTATTCTCCTCAGCAAGATGGCCAGGAGCTCCTCTGAGGGTACCCAGGAGGCGGTTTTTCCTCTCCCCCAATGGAAGTCCAGGGGGGAGTACCAGTGAGAGGTGGGGAAAGGAGAAGGCACCAAACCAGCACATCAGGAGCCCCTCCCACACCCCAGAGGCTCACAGGCACATAGCAGGCAGGGAGCAGGGTGTGTTTGACCTGAGGAGTACCCCTGAGTGGACTCCCTGCCTAACTGCTCAGGGCCCACATCACAACCCCAGGGCAGGCAGTCCCCAGAGCACACAGAGAACCAGTGCACTGATTTGTTCCCCAGCCAGTTTGGACTCCACTCAACACACAGGAGAAGTTTGGAGAGGACTGGTTGGAGAGTGACACCTGCTGGTAGGACTAGGAAACTGCATTCCAGTGAGCTGTAGCTCTCCTGAATTATATATAAAAGCTCAAATATTCCTGCATTTCCAAAAATAACCTTATCAAGACAAGCAAATGGCCCAAGCCAACAGAAAAATCACAAAGCACTTGAAGAATCTAGAAGATATGGACAAGCTGAATAAACAAATTAAAAAGCCAGAACAGCACAAAATTTAGAGCAATTAATTAAAGAAGTACAAACAAGACTCCAAAGCAACTTCAATGAGATGGCTAAAGACATAAAGGAAATTAAGAAGACTCTAGAAGAGCATAAAGTAGAATTTGAAAGAGTAAATTTTAAAAAAGCAGATCTTCTGGAAATAAAAGACATTGTGGATCAAATTTAAAATATACTAGAGACACACAACAGCAGAAGAGGCAGAAGAAAGAATAGGTGAACTAGAAGACGGCAATCGAATGCAAACTCACAAAAGATCAAATGGTGAAAAAATAAAAAACAATTTGAAATGGATCTCAGAGAAATGATGAACAACATGAAGTGAACAAATGTAAGAATCACTGGTGTCCCAGAAGGAGAAGTGCAAAGGGTTAGGAAGAGTGTTGCAAGACATCATTGGGGAAAACTTTCCAACCTTTCTAAATGACAGAAATATGCCAATCAAAGTGCCCAACAAACTCCAAATAGAATAAATCAAAATGTAAGATACATAACGATTACGTTGTCAAATGCTAAAGAGGTGAAAGTTCTGAAAGCAGCAAGAGAAGCAATTCACTACATACAAGGGAAACTACAAAAGACAAAGTACTGACTATTCAGCAGGCACCATGAAGGCAAGAAGACAGTGGTATGAAATATTTAAGATTCTTAAAGAGAAAAATTACCAGCCAAGAATTCTTTATTCGGCAAAGCTCTCCTTCAAAATTGAGGAGAGAGTAAAATTATCACAGACAAACAAATGTCGAGAGAATTTGTTAACAAGAGGCCTGCTCTGAAAGCAATACTAAAGGTAGCCCTACCTGCTGAGAAAAAAAGAAAGGAGAGAGAGGACTGGAGAAGGTCACAGAATTAAACAGTATAGTAGGGGTAACTTAAAGGAAAAAAAGATAGAGGGGGGAAAAATAGATCTAACAACTAAAAACCAAAGGATAAGATGGCTGGTTCAAGAACTCCCTTCACAGTAATAATTTTGAGTGTGAATGGATTAAAATCTCCAATTAAAAGATCCAGAATGGTAGAATGGATTAAAATGTATGACCTATCTATATGCTGTTTACAAGAGACTCACCTTAGACCCAGTGATGCAAAGAAATCAAAAGTGAAAGGATGGAAAAAAAGGTTCTACACAAACTGCAACCAAAAAGAAACCTGGGGTAGCTATACTAATATTGGACAAAATAGATTTTAAATGCAAAGATGTTGTAAAAGATTAAGAAGGACACTGTACATTAATAAAAGGAACAATTCACCAAGAAGAAGTAGCAATCATAGATGTTTACGCACCTGATCAGGGAGCTCCAAAATACATGAGAAAAACACTGGCTAAACTGAAGGGAGCAATAGAAATATCTACAATAATAGTGACAGACTTCAATACACCTCTCTCTTCTATAGATAGAACAACTAGACAGAGGATCAGTAAGGAAATTGGAAACCTATTGATAAAGAACCTTTTGATAAATGAGTTAGATTTAGACATATGTAGATTGATACATCCCAAAGTACCAGGATATACATTCTTCTCTAATGCTCATGGAACTTTCTCCAGGATAGCCCATATGCTGGGGCACAAAACAAGTATTAATAAATTTAAAGAGATTGAAACTATTCAAAGCACATTCTCTGACCATAATGGAATGCAACTAGAAATTAAAAACCACCAAAGAACCAAATCTTTCACAAATATATGGAGGTTAAACAACACACTCTTAAACAACCAGTGGGTCAAAGAAGAAATTGCAAGAGAAATTTGTAAATATCTACAGATGAATGAAAATGAGAGCACAACATATCAAAACCAGCACAATGCAGTAAAGGCAGTGCTGAGAGGGAAATTTATAGCTCTAAATGCATTTATCAAAAAGCAAGAAAGAACTAAAACCAAAGACCTAACTGAACAATTGAAGAGGCTAGAGAATGATCAGCAAACTAACCCTAAAGCAAGTGAGAGAAAAGAAATAACAAAGATTAAAGCAGAAATAAATGAGCTGGAGAACAACAACAACAACAAAAAAAAAAAAAATAGAGAGAGAATAAATAAAACTAAAAGTTGGTTCTCTGAGAAGCTCCACAAGATTGACAGATCCTTAGCTAGACTGACAAAGTCAAAAGGAGAGAAGACCCAAATAAACAGAATCAGAAATTAGAACAGGATAATTACTAAGGAGCCAAAAGAAACAAAAAAATTATAAAAGGATAGTATGAACAACTGTTTGCCAACAAGCTAGACAATTTATAGGAAATGGACAACTTCCTGGAAACACATGAACAACCTAAAACAACCCAAGAATAAATAGAAGACATCAGCAAACCAATCACAAGCAAAGAGATCCAATCAGTCATCAAAAATCTACCTACAAATAAAAGACCAGGGCCAGATGGTTTCACAGGGGAATTTTACCAAACTTTTCAAAAAGAATTGGCACCAATCCCACTCAGACACTTTTAAGAAAATGAAGAGAAAGGAACACTACGTAACTCATTTTATGAAGCTAATACCACTCTGATATCAAAAACAGATAAAGATACTACAAAAAAGGAAAACTGTAGTCCTCCCTAATGAATATAGATGCAAAAATCCTAAACAAAATACTTGCAATTCAAATCCAAAAAGGCATATTAAAAGAATTATACACCATGTCCAAGTAGGGTTCATTCCTGGCATGCAAGCGTGGCTCAATATAAGAAAATCAATTAATGTAATACAACACATTAACAAATCAAAGGGGAAAAATCAAGTGATCATCTTGATGATGCTGAAAAATCATTTGACAAAATTCAAAATCCTTTTATGATGAAAGCACTTCAGAAGGTTTGAATTGAGGGAAACTTCCTCAATATAATAAAGAACATTTATGGAAAATCCACAGCCAGCATAGTACTCAATGGTGAGAGGCTGGAATCCTTCCACCTAAGATCAGGAACAAGACAAGGATGGCTGCTGTCACCTCTATTTTCAATGTTGTGCTAGAAGTTCTAGCCAGAGCAATTTGCCAAGACAAAAAAATAAGAGGTCTTTATTGTTATTGGAATTATTTTTATTTTTATGGAAAGGAAGAAGTAAAATTGTCATTATTTGCAGATATGATCTTACATTTAGAAAATCCTGAGAATTCAATGACAAAGCTACTTGAGCTAATAAAAAAATTCAGCAGAGTGCTGGGATTTAAGATTAATGCACATGTCAGTAATGTTCCTATACACTAGTAATGATCTAATTGAAAAGGCAATCAAAAGGTAAATTCCATTCACAATAGCAACAAAAATATCCAGAACATAGGAATAAGCACAAAAGACCTCTGCACAGGATGGAAGAAGATGGTGGCACAGAGAGGAGTGGAACCTAGTTTGTCCCCATGAAACAACTAATAAACAACCAGGAACAACTAGTAAATAATCTGGAATAACTGTGGGGGACAAATGTTACTGTCCACTCATCATACACCAACCTGAATTGGGAGGAATAGCCAAGATCGCAGCATAAAAGCTGTAAGTAAAAACTGGATCCAAGCCAGGAGCCCCCTCCTGACACTGCAAAGTCTCACTGTGCTAGAGAGCAGCACTCTCTCACCAAGCAAATATTGCTCAGTTGAGCTCCAACTGGGGTTTTAATTAACAAATGCGGACTACTCAATAGAAGCTACAAATCCCCAATAAGCAGAGGCTTTTGGTGACAACTGACCTTGGAGAGCCAGAGAACCTCTCTGGGAGGGAGGGGGAGCCCAGAGGACCAGGTGCTATCTCTGGCCAAAGGATGAAACAGGGAAGCTGTGGACTGGCCCTGAAGGGGGCTTTCTGTCCCTTTTTTGTCTCAGTGGAGAAAGCCTCAACCATTTTAAATTCCCAGTGCTCTGATCCAGACAACGATGGAGATAGCACAGGCAGAGAGTCTAGTCAAATGCTAATGACCTCTCCCTTGGGGGGTTATTTTCCCTGAGAGGAAATAGGTGGGGCCCAACTCTACTAACTGCCTTCCATTCAGAACCAGACACCAGAGCCTGGGGAAAACAGCCACAGGCCACACCTCCTTACACCAGTCTGGAGACACAGGCTGACAGGCACCACCTGTTGGCAGAAAACACAGTGGCATGAGGGCCTCACAGGGTGTGCCAGTTTGAATGTATTATGTTCCCCCAAAACACCATTATCTTTGATGTATCTTGGTGTGGGCAGACATATTAGTGCTGATTAGATTGTAATTCTTTGAGTGTTTCCATGAAGATGCAAACCCACCCAACTGTGTGTGATGACTCTGGATAGTTTCCACGGGGATCTGGACCCACCCATTCAGTGTGGGCCTTGATTAGTTTACTGGAGCACTATATAAGCTCAGACAGAAGGAGCAAGCTTGCTACAGCCAAGAGGGACACTTTGAAGAATGCACAGAAGCTGAGAGAGGAGCTGCAGATGAGAAAACAGTTTGAAGGACAGCCATTGAAATGCAAGACTCTTGCTCTGGAGAAGCTAAAAGAGGACAAACACCCCAAGAGCAACTAAGAGTGACATTTTTTAAGAACTTCAGCCTAGAGAGGAACATCTTGGGAGAAAGCCATTTTGAAACCAGAACTCCAGAGCAGACACCAGCCACGTGCCTTCCCAGCTAACAGAGGTTTTCCGGACATCATTGGCCATCCTCTGTGGGAAACTGAGTCTTCCATGTTGCCTGAGGCATATCTAGGGTGGTGGCTTAGAACGCTGAGCCGCAGGCCTGCATAGAATGCCATGCAGGCCCGCCCTGTAAAGAGGTGTGTCTTGTGACTACCATTATCTTAAACCTAGATTGGATACACCTGATGGGCTCTCCCCCCACCTGAGCACCTTTAGCATATACACCTAATCTTCTGAAATAAATAGCTGGAGCAAGGCTGCATTGTCGTCCCCTTAGCACGAGATGCAAGTGGGCCCCCCTGCTCCCTTAATTTTTAGCTTTGTATCCATGTCTCATTCCTGCGTTGCCCTGTCAGCAATAATCCTCCAGTGAAAGTACCTGATTGGATGCTTTATGGACACCTTATGGACACTTTAAGGCCTTAAGACTGTAACTTTGTAACCAAATAAACCCCCTATATAAAAGCCAATCCATTTCTTGTGTTTTGCATTTCAGGTGCATTAGCAAACTAGAACACAGGGTATAACAGACTTCTAAGACACCCTCAGGGAAACAGTATACTGTTCACTCCTTCCAAGACCTGAACCTGTTCTGGTCTGGGAAAAACATGATTGGAGCAACCAAGGAAACCAGATGCCTAGACAACAGAAAACTACAACCTACACTAAGAAAAATGAAGTTATGGCCCAATCAAAGGAACAAACTTACACTTTAACTGAGATACAGGAATTTAAACAACTAATACTAGATCATTTCAAAAAGTTTAGAGAGGATATGGAAAAAGAGATGAAGCATAGAATGTAAATAATGGGCATACATAAGGTGAAAATAGAAAGTTTGAAAAAACAACAGGCAGAATCTATGGAAATGAAAGGCACAACTCAAGAGATGAAAGACACAATCGAAACATACACATCTCAAGAGGCAGAAGAAAACACTCAGGAACTGAAGAATGAGGCACCTGAAAGCCTACACACAAAAGAACAGATAGAGAAAAGAATGGAAAAATATGAGGAACCTTTCCAGGAACTTAAGGACAAAATGAAATGCAGGAATGTACGTGTCATTGGTGTCCCAGAAGGAGAAGAGAAGGTAAAAGGGGCAGAAGCAATAAAAGAGGAAATAATCAATGAAAATTTCCCATCTCTTATGAAAGACAAAATTATGGATCCAAGAAGTTCAGCGTACCCCAAACAGAATAGATTGGAATAGGACTATGTCAAGACACTTAATAATCAGGTTATCAAACATCAAAGGTAAAGAGAGACTCCTGAAAGCAACAAGAGAAAAGTGATCAATCACATACAAAGGAAGCTTGATAAGACTATGTGAGGATTTCTCAGTAGAAATCATGGAGGTGAGAAGGCAGTGGTATGATATATTTAAGATACTGAAACAGAAAAACTGCCAACCAATTTTTGAAAGACAGTTTTGTATCTGGCAAAACTGTCCTTAAAATATGAGGGAGAGCTTAAAATATTCTCTGACAAACAGACAATGACAGAGTTTGTGAACAAGATACCTGCTGTACAGGAAACACTAAAGGAAGCACTGCAGACAGAAAGGAAAAGACAGGAGTGAGAGGTTCGGAAAACAATTTTGGGAGATAGTAGCACAGCAATGTAAGTACACTGAACAAAGATGACTGTGAGTATGGTTGAAAGAGGAAGGTTAGGAGCATGTGGGACACCAGAAGGAAAGAAGAAAGATAAAGACTGAGACTGTATAACTCAGTGAAACCTAGGGTGCTCAACAATTGTAATAAAAGGTACAAATATGTTTTTACATGAGGTAGAACAAATGTCAACATTGCAAGGTTAGGGTGGGATTGGGGGGAAGTACAATCAATGCAAACTAGAGATATAATTAACAGAAACTTTGTATTATGCTTTCTTTAATATAACAAAGGCAATACACCAAAGCTAAATGCATATGGGGGGGGCATAGGGGAAGGGTATGGGACTCCTGGCATTGGTGATGTTGTCTGACTCTTCATTCTACTTTAGTTTAATGCTATCTTTCCTTTTGTTGCTTTCTAGCTGTCATTTTTTCTCTCTCTCTTTTTCTTTTTCCTTTTTCTTTTGTCCCTCTACCTTCTTTGACTCTTCCTTCTTCTTTGTGGAAGAAATGGAGATGTTTATATAGATAGTGGTGATGGTGATGAATACATAAATACATGCCTATACAGGGAACCAATGATTGTTTACTTAAGATGGAATGTATGGTGTGTGAACAAAATTGTCCTTAAAAAATGGGTTGATGAAGAAATCTTGAGGACACTACATTGAGTGAAATAAGACAGACACATAAGGACAAATATTGCAGGGTCTCACTGATATGATCTAATTATAATATGTAAAGCCATAGACATGAAATGCAAGTTACCAGGATATAGAATGAGGCTAAAGAATGGGGAGCAGTTGCTTATCATGAGCAGAATATTCAACTAGGGTGAACTTAAACATTTGGAAATGGACAGAGGTGATGGTAGCACATTGTGAGAATAACTAAATGCTGAATGGTGTATGAAGGCGGTAGAAAGGGTAAATTCAGTCATGCACGTCACCAGAAGGAAAGTTGGAGGTTAAAAGATGAGACTGTATAAAACAGTGAATCTTGTGGTGGACAATGTCCATGATTAATTGTACAATTATTAGAAATATCTCATGAACTAGAACAAATGTATGACACTATAACTAGAAGTTAATAATAGAGGGGCATATAGGAAAATATATATACACCAATTGAAAACTATATACTACAGTTAGTGGTATTTTAACATTCTTTCATCAACATTAACAAATGTACTATTCCAAAGCTATGAATCAATAATGGAGGAGGAGGGTGGTTAGGGGTATGGGAGGATTTGAGTTTCCCTTTTTTGTCTTTGTTTCTTTTTAAAAAAAGACCTCTACACAAAAAATTACAAAACTTTAAATAGGTGGAAAAATATTCCATGCTCATGGATAGAAAGACTAAGCATTGTTAAGATGTCAATTATACCCAAGCTGATCTACAGATTCAATGCAATTCTGATCAAAATTCCAGCAGCCTACTTTACAAACTTGGAAAAGTTAGTTATAAAATTTATTTGAAAGGGAAAGGAGCCTCAAATTGCCAAAAACCTCCTAAAAAAGAAGAATGAAATGGGAGGACTTACACTTCCAGACTTTGAAGCCTACTATAAACCACAGTGGTCAAAACAGCAGGGTATTGGCACAAAGATAGATATATTAATCAATGGAATTGAATTAAAAGTTTGGAAATAGATCCCAGATCTATGGTTGACTAATTTTTTATGAGGCCCCAGATTCACAGATCTAGGATAGAGCAGTCTGTTCAACAAATGGGGCTTGGAGAACTGGATATCCATAACCAAAATAATGAAGGAGGACCCCTACCTCACACCCTATAAAAAATTAACTCAAAGTGGATCAAACACCTCAATATAAAAGACAGTACCACACAACTCCTAGAAGGAAATGTAAGGAAACATCTTCAAGACCTAGTAATAAGAGGTAGCTTCTTGGACCTTATACCCAAAGCACAAGCAACAAAAGAAAAATAGATAAATGGGAACTCCTCAAATCAAAAGCTTCTCTGCCTCAAAAAATTTTTGTCTTAAGGTGAAGAGGCAGGCAACTCAATGGGAGAAAATATTTGGAAACCAAATATCTAATAAGAGACTTCTATCCTGCATATATAAAGAAACTCAACAATAGTATAAACAGTCCAATTATAAAATGGGCAAAAGATATGAAAAGGTATTTTTCCAAAGAGGAAATACAAATGGCTAAAAAACATAAAAAAAGTTCATCTTCACTAGCTATTAGGAAAATGCAAATCAAACCCGCAATGAGATACCATCTCACACCAATAAGAATGGCTGCCATTAAACAAACAGGAAGCAATAAATGCTGGAGAGGATGTGGAGAAATTGGAACTCTTATTCATTGCTGGTGGGAAGGCAGCTGTGGAAGACAGTTTGGCAGTGTTTCAGAAAACTAGATTTTGAATTACCCTACAGTCTGGCAATTCCACTTCTCAGTATTTACCCAGAAGATCTGAAAGCAGTTATACGAACAGACATTTGCACACCAATGTTCATAGCAGCATTGTTCACAATTGTCGAGAGATGGAAACAATCCAAGTGTCCATCAACAGACAAGTGGATAAACAAAATGTGGTATACACATACAATGGAATACTATGCAGCTGTAAGAAGGAACAAGGTCCTGAAACATATGGCAACACGGATGAACCTTGAAGATACAATGCTGAACGAAATAAGTCAGATACAAAAGGGAAGATATTGTATGTTACCTCTTCTATGAACTCCCTGAATGATGTAAAATCAATGTCTTATAATGTAGAATATTGGAGACCTAGTGATAGATGCTAGTGAAGGGAAATGATAATCTAATATGTTCAGATATGTTAATGATGGTGAATTGAAAGGTATGGAATAGATAGGGGTGATGATTGCTTGTTAACAGGATTATAAATATCAGCTGTATGAATGTGAACAGGATTGAAAAGGGTTGTGTAAAGGCATGTCTCCCACAGATCAGCACCACAAATAAAGATAGGGACTTTCATGATATAATTCTAAGGTATGACACTAGTACAGAGATTTGACAACAGAATGGTATAAGGGAAATATATACCTATTTCATACTAGGAACTATAATTAATAGGCATACCATAGTGGTACCACAGAAATACTAGGGACAAATAATTAAGGGGTGAAAAGAGCTACAAGGTGTTTTGGGTAATGAAAAGTGTTTAAAATGGAGAGTGAATGAGAATTGTTCAACTAATTGATGATAATGTGAGATATGGATGGATTATCGTGGACATAACATATGCTCTGTGAACTTAGGAACCCCCTACTTTACAAGTCAAGCCTTTGATCTTGAGGCTTGCTCAGGTGAAACTTATGGTTGTAAAGGGGAGGCTAAGTCCACCTATAATTATGCCTTGGAGTCACCTTCAGAGAACCTCTTTTGATGTTCAGATGTGGACTTTCTCTCTCTAAGCCTAACTGGCAAATAAATTCACCACCCTTCCCCCAGTGTGGGACAGGACCTCCCAGGTGAGTGAGTCTCTCTTGCGACATGGGACACGGATTCCAGGAATGAGCCTGACCCTGGCATTGAGGAGTTGAAAATGCCTTTTTGACCAAAAGGGGGGAAAGAAAGACAACAAAATAAGGATTCAGTGACTAAGAGAATTTAAATAGAGTCAAGAAGCTGCCCTGGAGGTTACTCCTATGCCAGCTTCATCTAGACATGTCAAATGACCACAGTATGATAAGCCCAAGTCAACAGTCATCCTGAAAACTCTAAAGAATACCCAGATCCCTGAGACTCTATAAAAGTTTCACTCACTAAGCTTATTCTTCAGAAACCTAAATCCTCCAGAGAACTCCTATGCCAGCTAAGTCCCAAAACCCAGAGGCAATAGCCTCTTCAAGAACATCAACCATATGTGTCCCCTTTTCTCATAATGTCAGCACCCCTTTTCAACATGAGCAGGTCAGGGTGGTCACTGCCTAGACATCCCTGAAGATCTGGAAAGTGATTAAACTAGAGGAAGGGGTAGCAACAGACGAGATGGAATTTAACAGCGGATTATGAATACTGAACCTCTATATAATTTTCTTCTTGTTAGTTGCTAGCGCATTAGAATAGCTAGAAGGAAATAATTGAAATGGTGGAATTGTAACCCATAGCATCCTTTGAAATTTGTTCTATAGTTATTTGTTAAATTGTGATTTGAAAGTTATCACCTTTTTAATATATGTGATATTTCACAATAAGGAAATAACTGTACCTGTGGAACTGTAAGCCATAACATTTTTGGAAGTCTCATGTATAGCTATTTGTTAAATCATACTTTGAAAGATATTGCCTTTTTGCATGTATGTTATATTTCACAATAAGGAAATAACTGTACCTGTGGAACTGTAAGCCATAACATTCTTTGAAATTTGTCCTCTAACTACTTGTTAAATTGCACTTGGACGCCTCCCCGTTGTGCACTCACCAGAGGACAAGATTGCTTCCGTGTTTTTTTTTTTTTTTTTTAATGAACGGAAGACCATCTGCATTTAGCTTTATCGATGATTTACTAGCTTTCCCCATAATGGATCCAAATGGGGAAAGGTTTCCTATAAAGACATGAGGAGGATTTAAAATGAAATACTTAGCCACTGAGGGACAAATCCCACCACTGCCACTCATCCCCCCATGGAAGTAATGTAGTTTCCACTACGTATATTAGTAAAGCTGTGGGAGCTTTTAGGCCACGAAAATGTCCAACTCAAGGCATCAACAGGATGACACCTGGACTCTGAAGACAGGTTGCTGGCATCTGGGACACCTCTGTCACATGGGAAGGCCCACGGCCCACGTCTGCACGTCCTTCTCTCCCAGGTTTCATTGCTTTTGGCTTCTGGCTTCAGTGGCTTCCTCTCTGTTCTCTGTGGGTCCTCTCTTAGCTTCTCCAGGGCTTTTCTCTAAATTTCTCTGGGCTTTTTCTGTCTTTTATTCTCTTAAAAAGGACTCCAGTAAGAAGATTAAGACCCACCTTGAATGAGGTGGATCACATCTTAATTGAAATAACCTAATCAAAAGTTCCCACCTACAATAGGTCTACACCCACAGGAATGGATTAAAAGAACATGATCCTTTCTGGGGAACATGCAGCCTTAAACTAGCATACCTGTCATGGGTGTGAATCAAGGGATAGAATCCCACCCCTAGCCCTGGTATGCTCCAAGTTAACAGTGACAAGGGGATAACCTCCCTTGGCAGGGTTAATTCTAATGCTTGCCCAGTTCTCAGGTCTTTGGCGCTCCTATTTACTGATGAAGATATGGTTGAAATGCTTTGCATGAAGCCACAGAGAGTCTCTTTTCCGCTCCACAATTACCTGCTTGTCAGCTGCCTCTGATCTTGTGGGATTTTTAAACTCTCCCTAAGGGTAGCCACCCCAAACACTTGAAGATGGTTTTTTCCCCATAATAATTTTAAAAGAATCTAACTATGAATGCAGAGAATTTACTGTGAGGGCACTTTAAACACCTTTACAAGGGGGCTGATGAAGCGGGATAGAATATAAGCTAGTTGTTGCTATTTTATATTATCTTTGACAATGTAACAGACTTATCAGATTAAGCCCAGCTCTATTAGTTAGGGTTCTCTAGGGAAACAGAACCAACAGGAGATAGCTGTCAATATAAGATTTCATAAAAGTGTCTCACACAACTGAGGGGATGCACGAGTCCAAATTCAGTAGGGCAGGCCGTGAACTGGCAACTCGGATGAAGGTGTTTGATGCACTCCTCAGGAGAGGCTGGCTAGCCAAAGAAGAAATGAAGGTTCTCTCTCTTCTCCCTTAAAAGTCTTCAACTGATTGGATTAAATCCAGCTGACTGCATTCTCTCATTGTGGAAGACATGCCCTTCGTTGGTGTATTCAGTCACAAATGCGGTCAATTGACTGACAATTTAATAAACCAGCCTTCTGGTTTATTAATCAGCCACAAATGTCTTTCAGCAATGGTTAGGCCAGTGCTTGCTTGACCAGACACCTGAGCACCATCCCCTGGCCAAGTTGACACAAGAACCCAACTGTCACACCACCCTTACCGATAAATCAGAATCTTGTACCTGGAAGAAGCTTTTGTTCCTTCGGAGGACGCATCCTCTGGTGAATGACCTTCCATGTACATCAATAAAGAGACACACGGGGCATCTTGATGTCCACTCCAAACTAGGGATATCTTCAGTGTGGTTTGTGATCCTCTCTGAGCAGCAGACTCTTTGCTTTACACATCCTTTATTCTCTTTCTTTAGTGGTTTTTATTACTGTGGAGAAAATATTTTTATTTCTACCACATGATTGCACACTAACAGTTATTAAAAAGATCTCAACAAAACCAAAGCTATGACAAAAACCAATGCCTTGACTATGTATCATTTTTATTCTTGGGACTGGTTTTTATTATTTTTGGAACTATTACAAGATTTCTGTTAAACATGTTGAATGTTAAGCGGAAACAGACTCTTGGCAAATGTGGAAAGCCAATTACAGAAAATGTCCCTGCTAGAGCTCAAGAAACACAGGTAAGGGACCCAGGGGAAGTTTTTCGCACCCCCCCCCTCCCAAGTGCCGAAAACGCAGACGGTGGAATGACCTTGAAGAAAAACGCTGCTGTTATACTGTTGTCTTTACTCTCAGATTTACAGACAAGGGCAGTGAAAGTGATACTTCACCAGTCACATCCACTTACAGTGTAGCAGAATACAAGGTAGAGTGACTTTCCTTGACGCAAATCTGATATAAAAAGTAATATTTCCAAAATAAATAACTTAATGATTATTTGCTCTATAAGAACAAAGCTTCACCACTACTAAAGAAATCAAATTTCATTAAGTAAAAAAAAAAAAAAAAAAACAGTTGAATTATAAATATTAATTTAGTCAGCTTTCCAGGAGCATGTCTATCATATAAAATGTGGTAAAAGCATTGCTATCATGTAAGTATCAACCAAGGGATACAATTGTATTTACATAAATACTGATGAGATTGAAATAAAGGCAACCTCAAACACAAAAAAATTGCACTTGGAAAGTTATCCCTTCTATGTATATATGTTGTATTCTACAATAAAAAATAAGGTTAATATAATAACAATAATAATAATACAGAGAACTCCTATGTATCCCTTACCCCGATACCCAGATTTATCAACGTTTGTCATTCTTGTCAATATTCCTATTTTAATGGAATTTTGAGAAGGGACATTATTAAATGCATGTGTTCATTTCTTTATGCTTAACCAGAAGCTTCAAAACACAAGCTTTCAGTCTTTTATTAACTTGAAAAGGAATATTGATGACAAAGCAATAAATATATTTTACAACTGACAGGGTCTAAAACTGCACATGGAAGCATTTGTTCTGATTAAAAGTCAACAGGGTAGCCAAATCTTTTCAACAAAATTTAATTCCCCAAAATTTTACTAGGAAAAATTACATGTTAGTAGTAATAGCCAAAAAGGAAAATTCAGTGACAGAAGCCATAAATTGGTGAAATTTGATGTGGATAAACATTGTCCCAGGAGTAAAACCGTCACTTAGAATTTACGTGGAAAAGAATTTCCTCATTTTTATGAACTAGGAATGAAAATGGAGAACTTCGGAAATGGTTGAACGGCGGTGTGGAGAGAGGGCCGGACGTCCCTCCTTGCTGCTGGTGAGAAGGAACCGCGTGCGCGCCGACAGACGGCGGCAAGACTGAAGGAAGCAGGCTCCTCCCGCACGGGAACGCCGGCCTGAGACGGGACGGGGGGCTGCGGGGCGGACAGAGCAGGCCCGCACGGCAGTGGGCGAGAGCAGGCGGCGTCTGGTCCCTCCGCCCCGCTAAGGCGCACAGAAGCGCGCGCTGCCGGCTGCCCGCGGGACGCGGACCCCGGGCCCCAGCCCCGCCGCAGGCTGTCTCCAGGCGCTGAGGTCGCAGGACGTTCACCTCCCGGAGAAGCCGGTGGTGCTTTCAGGTACCTGCGCGCTGCGGCGAGGACAGGTGTCACGCGGGCGAGTGTGGAGCAGGGCACCGGGCCGCGCAGAGGGCTCAGCCCCCAGGCGACGCTCCTCTGGGGCTTGGCAATCAGGAGGAGTTGGCCGGGCTGCGGAGCAGGCAGAGGCGCGGCATGGCCACCAGGGTCAGTCCTTACGGGGAGGGGCTGCGGCCACACAGTGACCCCGACCCCGACCGAACATTTCCACAGACGGGGCTGACGGACTTGATAGAGCCGGAGCGCGAACCAGATTTGGAAGAGGTGGTTTTGGTCGCAGAGCAGCCATCTACTCCCCAGCATCTCCTGCCGGTGCCATCAGGTCCCCGCCGCCGCGCCGAGGGTTGAAGTGGTGGGCGTCACTTCTGAGCTGATGAATGATCCCCTCGCTGTCTCTCCCCAGCTATGCTGGCCATCAGGCTGCAGCGCCCAGGGGGTCCACTAAGGACGGTGGAGCCGCCTATCCTGAGTCCCTAAGTGACCTGAGGAGCACATTCCTGCCAACCCATGTCGGACATGGAGTGGGAGCAAGAAATAAGTCTTTGTTGCTTAAACACTGAGTTTTGGGGCCAAGCTTCACCTAACATTCCTCCTCTTAGACTGAGCACCCCCAGCTCTGGTCCATACAGAACCTTGATGGTCACCACAGACTGAGCCATGACCTCGACCCCAGGCCAAGCTCTGGCTGCTGCCCCAGACAGCGTGGTCCTGGTCACAAGTGGTGCCTGACTGCCCACAGGCATCAGGCGGCTGGAAATGCTCCAGGCATGTCTAGCTCACATCTGCTGGCTAGAGCCAAGCACGCAGGCATGCCTAACTGCAAAGAAGGCTGCGAAATTCTCTCCCACTGAGTCCAGGAGCACCCAATTTGACCCCACTATAAACATATTACAAACATCACTCTGCACCTAAAAGATGTCAAAGAACTTAAACCCATTTATTCAGCACAAAGTTCAGTAGAGATGTGCTTTAAGCTTCACAATTCTTGTTTTTTCAGTATTAGATTTATTAGGTTTGGGGTATGTGACAACTGCTTATTAAGCCCAGTTTTTGAAAAATAGATCTAAATCATAACATGCTTCAGAACTTCTCCAGAACATCACAGTTTCCATTTGTCAATGTGTCATTCTTGTTAGTCAACTCTTCTGTGGTGTAATAGTATTCTTTCCTATGACATTTTTATGATGCTATATAAAACCTAAAAGGGAATGTATGTAACATCATGTACACTTGTTGTTTAGACTCTAACAGTAAAATGAATACTCCTCTACTTACAATCTGGCTTCAGAACTGGAGCATTAGAGCCTTCCCGTTCCTGTAAAGATGGAAATGCATAGCCGTGGCAGCTCCCTGTCCCCCAAGTCAGCTATGGAAGAACTACATACCTAAGAGGGAACGAGGCTGGACAGTGTCTTTCCCTGTGTGAGGGGAGGTAAGGGCTGCAGACTGGAGGAAAGCCTCATAAACTTTCTGCTCACATCTCACACTCATTGGCTGACCCTTTCTTGTAGGAACTCAGTGGTGGCAGCGTCCTGGGCTACCACCAGGGTCCTTCAGGGTAATCCCAGGACAGCTGTCTTGAGGCTCTGTGGCTCTTCCTGACATTGCCTAGTGTCTCCCGTCGTCTTCTCCAGAACCACTCTCTGCCCTTCTCCCTGCCCTCTGCCAGGGGTCTGACTTGCATGTTTTCCACTGGCTCCAGTGCTTCTGGGTGCTGGTTTAGCCAGTGGGAGATCCTTCAGGAGCACAGTGAAAGGGATGACGAGGGGTCAGGCTGTTTATATGCCAGGGCTTTCTCTGTGGGGTTACCATGGGCTGGCCTTGCCTTTTGACTGAAGGTCATTGCTTTTCCAACAGTGGTCATACTCATATAATTTTCTTCCCTTCCTGGATCCACCCTCATTTTTCTGGGGTGGTAGCAGCTCTAATGTGGGTAGCCCCTGGTTCCTATTCCACCCCTCAGGGCTTCCCTGCACCCCACTCACACCTTTGTATCTAGTTCCTTTGTAAATAAGTCCTTCCTGAATTATCCCAATTCGAGTACCATCTATTTCCCACTGGGACCCTTTCCAATCCCTCACCCACTCCCTCCAAGCCTCAGGGTGGTGGATTACTCCTTGGGGAGCCCCCTCCAATGCTGCACCACTGCCATGGGTTGAAAGGTAAAACACCCACTGGAAGAGTTGCCTCCTAGTGTGGCCATGAAGAGGAAGGATGGGCAGCAGTCTGTTGGTGGTTGGGCCTCTCTGCTCTGAACACTTCTTTCTTCCTTGCTCCCACCAGGACTGATTCAGACCAGGGTCTGGCATTCACTGTTCCACACTACATTCAGAAGACAGAGCAACCAAATCCATCAAGGGGATGTGACCACTCAGGCCAAAGTAACATGACACCTGGAGAGTACAGCCACCCAAAAATAAAAACAAACTAGATAGCATATATCCTTGAAACAGAAGTATTAGAGCAATTGGACTAAGAATTTAAGAGTTTATAGTAAGTGTGACAATTTTCTTTAAGTGGTTAAGAGAAGAAATTAGCAATCTGAAGCAAAACAGGGAAACATAAAGAGTCAAGTGGAAATAACAAGTATGAAAATATAATAAATGAAAAAACATAATAAATCAGATATAGCCAGATGGATTCAGCTAAAAGAAGAATTAATGAAATGGAAAATCAGATGTAGGAACTCCAGAAGCAGCCAAAAGATATGAGAAATGAAAGTATAAGTGCCAACACTAGTCCTAGGAGAGAATAAATGGACAGGAGGGCATATCTGAAGAAAAAAATGACATGAATTTTCAAAAATTAAAGATGAAAGACTCCATAGAATTCCAAACAGGAGATATGAGGAAAACCCACACCCAGTCATAGTTTTAGTAAAATTAAAGAATACTTGAAAGAAAGAGAAACATTTCAAATCTTCAGCAAAAGAGAAGGTCACTGATGAAGGATTAAGTATCATATTTACATGAGATTTCTCAGTAGTGACTGGATGCAAGAAGGCTATAGAGTAATATTTTTAAAGTCTTAAGGAAAAGAATTTTTACTTATAATTTTATATCCAGAAAAATTTTATTCAAATGCTGAAAGTGTGTTCTGGTTTGCTAATGCTGCCATTATGCAAAATACCAGATACGGATTGGCTTTTATAAAGGGGGGTTATCTGATTACAAAGTTACAGTCTTAAGGCCATAAAAGTGTCCAAGCTAAGGCATCAACAACAGAGTACCTTCACTGAAGGATGGCCAATGGTGTCTGGAACACCTCTGTTGGTGATCCCAGATTTTGTCAAATGCCTTTTATGCATTGAGTTGATACTGTGTTTTTTCCCTTCATTCTGCTGGTATGGTATATTACATTATTTGATTTTATGTTGAACTACCCTAGCTTACCAGGGATAGATCCCATTTTTTCATGTTGTTTTTTATAATACTCTATTCATTTATCTTCAATCTAATCTTTGTTATTTCCTTCCTTCTGTTCACTTTGGGTTTAGTTTTTGCTATTCTTTTTTCCAGTTCTTCCAGTTTTGAGGTTAGGTCTCTGACTTGAAGTCTTTTTTAATGTAATGTAAACATTTAAAGCTATAAATTTGCCTCTCAGCCCTGTCTTTGCTGTATCCCATAGGTTTTGGTATGTTGTATTTTCATTTTCATTTACCTCAAGATAGTTCCTAACTTCCCTTGTGATTTCCTCTTTAACCCATTGGTTGCTGTATTAGTTAGGGTTCTCTAGGGAAACAGAATCAATGAGAGATATCCATGCATATAAGATTTATAAAAGTGTCTCATGCACCTGTGGGTATGCACGAGTCCAAATTCCATAGGGCAGGCAGCAAACTGGTAACTCCAATGAAGATATTTGATGAACTCCTCAGGAAATGAACTGGCAACTTCTACGAACTCCTCAGGAAATGAACTGGCAACTTCGACAAATATGTTTGATGAACTCCTCAGGAAACAAACTGGCAACTTCAATGAACTCTTCAGGAAATGCTTTGCTGATCAGCCAAAGAAGAAGTGAAGTTCCTCTATCTGTCTCACTTAAAAGGGTTCAACAGATTGATTGGATTAAATCCAACCAACTGCATTCTCTCATTGTGTAAGACATGCCCTTCATTGACATCATCAGTCACAGCTGCAGCCAATTGACTGATGATTTAATAAACCAGCCTGTTGGTTTATTAACCAGCCACAAAATGTCCTCACAGCAATGGTTAGGCCAGTGCTTGCTTGACCAGACAGTTGGGTACTATCACCTGGCCAAGTTGACACATGATCCTAACCATCACAGTCCACCCCTTGGCAACTTGGCAGTTATATACATCAGCAAAAACCATACTTTATCTCTAAGTAGAGAACAATAACAGACATATATTTCACCTAATAATACTCCACTGTGCAGTGTACAACTGGAAATGCACTAAATCTCTCCAGAATAGGGTACAAGTCCTTGGGTGACACTAACTCTTAAAATTGATGTCCTTTAGCTTAAATACAGCAAAATGAACAATACAGCTTATGCCATAGGATTAGAGGATATGACAGAGAATAAAGCAAAGATATTTGCTTTACAGACAAATACAAACATAATCATAACAAAACAAGGAGGAGATATTCATGCCATCATAGTCATCATTTCTGTAACTGGTCACATGGCTGAAGTTCATATTTATCAGTACCTTCTTCCACTCCCCATTTCATGTTCCCTTTACCCTCAGGAAGCACTTCAACTGGCTGTGGTTCTTTGCCTGGTGGGGTGACCCAAACCTTCATTCCTGAAGTTTCTTGGCCATTGGTAGTCCTGGCTGGATTGGGTTGCTGCAGTTTTCCACTGACTTTAATCACAGGGCATGGTAGTTATTAGAGATGCCTTTGGGGATCTCCTGTATTCCAGGAAAACTCTTCTTTACTTCCATTGTGTAGTTGCAGTGCTATTTCCCCTCGACAGTCAGGATCAATCAGCCCAGCCAGTACAGTTATCCCCTTCCTTGCCCATTGATTCAGAGGCATAAGAAGCCCAAAGTGGCCAGGTGACAGTCTTAACTTCCAGTTCAATGGGATTATTGTTGTGTTTCCTGGTGGAAGCACTCCTCCTTTTGTAACAAAGACTTGTAGACCAGCAGAGCTTAAGCTTGCAGGGACAGGAGGCAAAAATTTACCTAGTGGATCACTAGGAGTGATAGTGAGTGGTGCCACTCCTGTTTCCACCCCTTGATTCCTGGACCCATGAATCCTGGCTATGGGAGAAACAGCACCGTAGAGTGGATGCTGATTCAGAGCACACACAGCCTCCTGGAGAACACTGCCCCAGCCCTGCAAGGTATTGCCACCTAATTGGCACCGTAATTGAGTCTCCAACAGTCCATTCCACCGTTCTATCAATCCAGCTGCCTCTGGATGATGGGGAACATGGTAAGACCAGAGAATTCCATGAGCATGTGCCCATTCCCTCACTTCATTTGCTGTGAAGTGGGTTCCTTGGTCAGAAGCAATGCTGTGTGGAATACCATGACGGTGGATAAGACATTCTGTAAGTCCATGGATGGTAGTTTTGGCAGAAACATTTTGTGCATGGAAGGCAAACCTTTATCCAGAGTATGTGTCTATTCCAGTAAGAACAAATCACTGCCCCTTCCATGATGGAAGTGGTCCAATGTAATCAACCTGCCACCAGGTAGCAGGCCGATCACCTTGGGGAATGGCGCCATATCAGGGACTGAGTGGCTGGCATCTCCTTGCTCCTAGGTTGCGTTTCAAAATGGTATTCTCCAAAATGTCTGCATCAGCTTCCAATGGCCATTGTCAAAATGTCTGTCTCAGCTATAGCTCCTCTCTCAGCATCCGTGCATTCTTCAAAGTGTCCTTCTTGGCTGTAGCAAGCTCATTCCTTCTGTCTGGGCTTATATAGTGCTCCAGTAAACTAATCAAGGCCCACACTGAATGGGTGGGGCCACACCTCCATGGAAATTATCCAATTGGAGTTATCACCTACAGTTGGGTGGGTCACATCTCCATGGACACTGAACCAATAGGTTCTAACCCAATCCACACTAATACGTCTGCCCCCACAAGAATGCATTAAAGAATATGGCTTTTTCTGGGGGACAAAAATATACAAACTGGCACATATGTCATAACTTTTTTGTCCCTCAATTCTTCTGTCAATATCTACTTTTATATTTAGACATTGCATTATACTGCCTTTTCATTTTTATCTGGATATATTTTTCATAAATTTTCCTTGTGGTTACCAAGGGATTAAAATTTAATATCCTAAATATATAACAATCATATTTGGTTTGATACTGGCTTGACTTCAATGACAAACCCTTATACTTTCCCTATACTCCTACATCCCCACCTTTTTTTGTACTTATTACACTTATATCTTTGTACACTGTATGCCCCAAATCATAGATTTGTCATTACTTCTTATACATTTGCAATTTAGCACCTGTAGGAAGTAAAATATGGAGTTACATACCAAACAACAGAATACAGTAATACTGGCATTTATAATTACCCAAATGGTTGACTACTGGAGGGCTTTATTTCTCTATGCCACATTGAACCGCTGTCTAGTGTCCTTACCTGTCAGTCAGAAGAGCTCCCTGTAGCATTGCTTGTAGTGCAGATCTGGTGGTGATGGGCTCCCTCAGTTTTATTTATCTGGAATTATCTTACTCTCTCCTTCACTTTTGAAAGAAAGTCTCATCAGATATAAAATTCTTGGTTGGAAGTTGTTATCTTTCAGCACTTTAAGTACTTCAACCTACTGCCTTCTTGCCTCCATGGTTTCTGATGAGAAATCAGCACTCAATCTAATTGGGACTTCCTTGCATATAATGTGTTGTTTTTCTCTTGCAGCTTCCAAAAGTCTCTCCTTCTACTTTGTATTCAATAATGTGATCAATAAATGATGGGGTGTATTTTTCTTCATGTTTATCCTGTTTGGTGTTCTCAGGGATTCTTGGATATGCATATTCACTTCTTTTGCTAAGTTTGGGAAGTTCTATGTCATTATTTCTTGAATATTCCTTCTGCCCCTTTCTATCTTTTTTTTTCCTTCTTCTTCCAGTGTGTATATTGGTATGCATGGTGTTGTCCCAGAGATGTCTTAAGCTATTCTTGTTTTTTATAATTTCTTTTTCTTTCTGCTCCTCGGCCTGACTCATTTCAATTGTCTTGTCTACAAGTTCATTGCTTCTTTCTTCTGCCAGCTCCAGTCAGCTGTTGAAACCCTTGTGGGAATTTTTCATTTCAGTTATTGTGGTCTTCAACTCTAGTGGTTCTGTTTGGTTTCTCTTTTAAAATTTTTGTCTCTTTGCTAAGGTTTTCATGTTGCTCATTCCCTTTCCCCCAATATCTTTTAGTTTGTTCTCTGTATTTTCCTTCATCTCCCTGAGCATTTTAAGTTAATTTTTTAAAGTCTTTTTTGGAATGTCCATGTCTGGTATTCATTAGTGCTTTCTGGATTTTTAATCTTCTTGCCTTGGGTGGGTCATCATTTCCTGTTTTTTGTTTTCCTCATGCTCTTTTTTTGCACATTGTACATTTTAATATTTTTAAATGGGAACTCTGGGATTTATTCCCTGGGGTGATTTTTTTCCTGAGTTTGTAACTTGCTGGAGATAAGACAGGGATTTTCTTGGGCTCCAGTCTTCCTAACAGGAAGGTCTGCCCAAGGCAAATGCAGTGTGCAGGATCTTCCCTGTCTTTTCTGGGCTTGTGTCTTTTCCTGGGCTTGAGCTGGTTGGTTTTTTTGGAGTTCCCCTCTTTATAGGAGTTTGGTTGCCCCTCTTATTTCCCAGGAGACAGCCCTCCCTTTCTCACAGGTTTAAAGCAGACAAGCATTTGCCCCAGACTGCCTGCCTCTATAGTTTCTTACACTCCTTTCATTGTCTCAAGTTGCTTTCACTTGGAGGGCAAATTCTGGAAGGGGAGTGTGCCAGAGAGGAGTTTCCAAGGTCAGTCTTTTCCAGCCAAAACAGAGCCAGGAACCCATGAAGGGGCACAAATTGGCCCCAAAGTGCCCAGGGGAGGGGCTCTGGAGGGGCACCAAGAGCTTCTTCCACAGCTCCTCAAAGCTGAGTTCTCTTGAACTGCCCAGCAAATGCAGCCCTTCAGCTAACTATGCCCTGCAGCCAGGAGGAAGCATCTTCACCTCTTCTCTGCCACCAACTTGGTCTGAAATGGGTGGGTACAATGTCTTCCTGCAGAACTGGGACCCTGCAATCCAAAGTCACCAATCAAAATCCATGATAAGGAATAGGCTGTGTGCACTGCTGTTCTTGGGAAAGAGGTTGTTCAGGTTTCTTTCTGTCACCAGTGAGCTAGCCAGGGGCTGGATCCCATGGTGGTCTGCCATGAGAGTGGGGATGGCACCAATGAACACCTTGCAGCAAAATCGATTTACTGGTCTTTACCATAATTTACCAGCTTCTTCCTCCTGCTCTTCCTGGATGCTTTTCTGTGTTCTATGGGCCTACAGAGTTTCAAAATAGTTGTTTCAGACAGTTCCTGTCTGTTTGATAGTTGTCCTGGAGGTCCCTACTCTGCCATCTTCCCCTAATCCTCTCCAAAGCATAAGTTTTATACCAGCAAAAGAAAACACAATTTATTTAATGGAAAGGAGGAAGAAAAAAACAAAAATAAAATACCAGAAATAGAAAAAATGAAACTAGGTGATAGAACTAAAACATAATACACTTGTAATTACAATAAATATAAATTATTCAATTAAAAACAGATACTTTTATTTTAAAAATATGAAAAATAAAATATATGATTAAAACAAAAGAAAATGAAATACCCAGAGAAACTGAAAAAGAAAATGACAGGATAATATACTTGTGCTGGTTTGGATACATTATGTCCCCCAGAAAAGCCTTGTTATTTAATGCAATCCTGTGGAGGCAGACTTATTACTCTTTTGATTAGGGTGGAACCTTTTGATTAAGTATTTCCATGGAGATGTGACTCACCCAACTGTGAGTGAGAATTCTGATTATATTATTTCCATGGAGGTGTGGCCCTGCTCATTCAGGGTGAGTCTCAATTAGTTCACTGGAGTACTTAAGACAGCTCAAGAGCTGACACAGACACTGATGCTTGGAGACACTTGGAGATGCAAACAGAAGGATATCTGGAGATGCTAAGCTCAGAGAAGAAGCCAAGAGTTTGCTCCAGAGAAACTAAGAGAGGACCCTCAGATGCTTAGAGAGAAATGCCCTGGGAGAAAGAAGCAAGGATGTAGAGGAGCTGAGAGAGAGAAGCAAAGACAGAAGCCCAGAGACATTTTGGAGAAAGCCATTTTGAAACACAACCTAGAAGCAAAGGACCAGCAAATGCCAGCCACATGCCTTCCCAGCTGACAGAGGTGTTTTGGATGCCATCAGCAAACTGGAACAATACACTAGGCAAACATGAACCAAAAGAAGGAGACAATGACAGCCATAGCAGGGAACATGGGGATGGAGAGGCATCCTGGAAATTAAATGCTCAGGCCTGGAAGTTGCTTTCAACTATAATATATCAGGGATTAGGGAGGAGTAATTCTCTCTGTAACTGAAACAGATGACAACTGGATGTTGGTGAATATTAATAATGTCTACTACCAATATGCACATGAGCCTAATATAGGATGAAGGAACCACCAGATATCATTTGGAGAAATATTTTCTATAAATGACATTGGAAAAATGACTCACTATATGGAGAACAATAAAAACTGGGTCTTCATCTATTGCTTCATTCAAAAGAAGACTCTAAGTGGACCCTAGGTGCTTTACAGATCTAAATGTGAGTCATAATACCATAAAGTGAATTCAAGAAAATATAGAATACTTTTGTGACTTTGGCATAGGGGAAAACTTTTAAAATAAAATTTCAAAACACAAACCATAAGGCAAAAATTGATCAGATGAATTCCATGAAAACGAAGGAGCATTTCCTAAATGTTCTGTTCTTCATGTCCCTCATCCATAAACAGGGATATGATTGACACCATTCTCATAAGGGTGTCGTGAGGAGGTAAGCCATGACAAGTACTTAATGTGTCATACATTATTATAAGGAACACTATTTTTGGCCCTTTTAAACTTCTAGGGTAATTCTTTACTCCCACAAGTTCAATTTTGCCTAACACCAAAATGTTACAAATCTCACTTTTGTTACTGTGTACCAGTTTTATCCTTTCCCATTCTTTTATTCTCAATTTTTCTCTACCCATTTGTTTCATCATGTGCATCTCTTGCAAAATTATTTAGGTGGATTTAAAACATCCATCTTTTAACTGGAAAATTTAGTCCATTTCTCTTTATTCTTACTACTTATATTAATATTTATTTCTATCACCTTTTTGTTTCTATCTGTCCTGATTTTTCAAAGTATCTTCTTTTCTTTTTTCTTTTGGAGTTATTGTCCTTATTTGATCTTTCTTTTTATGATTTAGAAGTTATAAACTCTGCTACTATTCTTTAGTGGTTACCCAAGAAATTGTAACATTAATTTGGGGGGGGGGGTATTGTTCTAGTTTGCTAATGCTGTGGAATGCAAAACACCAGAGATGGATTGGCTTTTTTAAAGAGGGGGTTTATTTGGCTACACAGTTACAGTCTTAAGGCCATAAAGCGTCCAAGGTAACACATCAGTAATCGGGTACTTTCACTGGAGGATGGCCAATGGCGTCCGGAAAACCTCTGTTAGCTGGGAAGGCATGTGGCTGGCGTCTGCTCCCATGTTCTGGTTTCAAAATGGCTTTCTCCCAGGATGTTCCTCTCTAGCAAGCTTGCTCCTCTTCAAAACATCACTCACAGCTGCACTGAGTTCCTTCTCTTTGAGTCAGCTCATTTATATGGCTCCACTGATCAAGGCCCACCCTGAATGGGTGGGGCCAAGACTCCATGGAAATATCCCATCAGTTATCATCTACAGTTGGGTGGGGCACATCTCCATGCAAAAATCCTAACCCAAACGTTCCAACTTAATCCCCACTATTATGTCTGCCCCACAAGATTGCATCAAAGAATATGGCTTTTTCTGGGGGACCTAATACGTTCAAACCGGCACAGGTATTTTCAGGTCTTTAAATTTTTTGTAATGCAGAATTGGTACTTTGGCTTTATTACAATTCTTGGCTTCCAGGAGCATGAGACCTCCTAAGAAAATTGCAGTATTGGGAAATTGAGGTACAATATTGAGGACATCAGAGCAATTTTTAGTAGAATTTAAAATTTATAATAGTTGTAGACTTATAGAAAAATCACAAAGATAGTACAGAGAGTTCAGTACAGTCCACATGCATTTTTGCCTGTGTTAACATCTTACATTATGATACATTCATCACAATTAATGAACTGATATTGACATATTATTAACTAAAATCCATACTTTATTCAGATTTCTTTACTTTTTACCTAATGTCCTTTTTTCTGTATCAGGATCCCATAGGTTTCTTTCCTGAAAAGTTTCTCAGACTTTCCTTGCTTTTGATGATCTTGACAGTTTTGAAGAGCACTGCTCAGGTATTTAGTAGGATACTGCTCCATTTTGCAAAACACCAGAAGTGGATTGGCTTTTATAAAGGGTATTTATTTGGTTACAAAGTTGCAGTCTTAAGGCCATGAAAATATCCAAATTATGGCTTTAACATGAGTATACCTTCACTGAAGGAAGGCCATTGGAGTCCGGAAAACCTCTGTTAGCTCAGAAGGCACATGGCTGGCATCTGCTTGCCCCCAGGTTGCGTTTCAAAATGGCAGCATCAGCTTTCAATAGCCATCTTCAAAATGTCTCTCTAAGCTGCAGCAGCACTGAGCTCCTTCTGTCTGAGCTTTTATAGGGCTCCAGTAAACTAATCAAGACCCAGACTGAATGGGTGGGGCCACACCTCCATGGAAATCATCTAATCAAAGGTATTACACACAGTTGGGTGAGTCACATCTCCATGGAAACAACTTAATCCAATGATTCCAACCTAATCAACACTCATATGAATGACTCCACAAGAGTTCATTAAAGAACATGGCATTTTGGGGGACATAATACATCTAAACTGGCACAGATGCTTCGCTCTATTGGGATTCATCTGATGTTTTTCTTACAATTAGTCTGGGTTTATGAGATTTTAAGAGGAAGATCACAGAGGTAAAGTGCCATTCCCATCATGTCACATCAAAGATACGTACAACCAACCTGACTTTTCACTGTTGACGCTGACCTTTATCACCTGGCTAAGGAATTGTTTGTCAGGTTTATCCTCTTAAGGGTGCTCCTGTCACCTGCCTTTTGATACTCTACTATTTAGAAGGATGTAACCCACACTTAGGATTAGGAGGGGACTCTTCCTTCCACCCAGAGCCAGGGCTACACAGGCTCAGCCATTTTCTTCCTCACCTCCTTCTGCAGTGAGTGGTTCTGTGTTCACTCCCTGGGGGGCTCTGACTTACTCACCACTCAGGCTCCTCCATAGCTGGAGGAGAACCCAAGCAGCAGAGGCTGGAGTTGGGGATGCCTGCCCAACCTCCCCCCTTCAACCTCTGTGCCCACCCTGCCCTCTCCCAACCCTGCCCCCTACCCATATCCCCTTCGCCTGGCCCCGCCACTTCAACCTGCCCTGCTCTCACCACCTGCTGCCATGCTTACCTCCTCAACTTAATTATATTTAAAATGTAGCATTTGGTACATGCAGAAGAACAACATTTTGGTTGTGCATAACACCGTGAGGCAAGGCTCCCCCAAGGCTCACCACCACCCTGTGTGGGGGACCCTCAGCAGCCACCTGCTGCTTCTCCCCTTGGCACCGCTGTCCCATGTGGGGCTTGTGCTGCCTGCCCCCTTCCTCTTTAAGTAGAACTTTGTCATTAACGTGCCTGCACAACGTAGTCTAGTTACTTTATAAAATCATATTAAAGATTAAAGTTTTTGACACAGAGAGAAACATGTGCAGCCGTGTAATTGTCCTGAAGAAGGTGGGAGGACAGGATGGTGGGGGGTGTCAGGCAGCTCCCTGGAGAGGTTCCCAAGTTTAAATTGCAGGACCTTGGTCCCTCTGCCTCCTACCAGTCCTGGGGTTCAGGAGGGGCTGTTCTCCATGTACCTGACCTTGTAGGGAGACACCCCCAGAATCAGTTGGGTGGGGGGCAGAGGCAGGGCTCCAGGGCTTCCTAACTTCCCCACCCCTCCTGGCCAGCCTCAGCCCCCTGGAGGGATGGCATGGGAAGGGACGGGGAGAGAGAGGAGAGCCTCCAGATGGGGCTTCTTCCCTCCGCAGAGTCTCTGCTCACCAGCTCCACTGACTGTGGGTCCCTCCCAACTTCTCTGCCATGACCTCTGGCTCTTGGACCCAAACCCATTGGAGCTGGTGTCCCCACTGTCAGACTCCCTCCTAAATGCTTCCCTCACGGCAAGGAACAGATACTGTCCTTGCAGTTAAAGAAAAAGATCCTTTTTATGGTGAAATACAGCATTCTTATGGAAAAGTGCCCCCTTTTTCCTGGCTTTGAAGCTTACTATAAAGCCATGGTATGACACAAAGATAGACATATTGATCAATGGAATTGAATTGAGAATTTGAAAATACACCCCCAAATCTATGGTTGGCTGATTTTTGATAAGGCCCCCAAGTCCACTGAACTGAAACATAACAGTCTCTTCAACAAATGGGGCTGGGAGAACTGGCTATCCGTATCCAAAAGAAGGAAAGAGGACCCCTACCTCACACCCTACACAAAAATTAACTCAAAGTGGATCAAAGACCTCAATATAAGAGACAGTACCATAAAACTCCTAGAAGATAATGTAGGGAAACATCTTCAAGACCTAGTATTATTACACAAAGCATCTTCTCTGGCCATAATGAAATGAAGCTGGAAATCAATAACAGGCAGAGAAGTGGAAAATCCACAAATATATGGAAGTTAAATAACACTCTTAAGCAACCCATAGATAAAAGAAGCAATTACAAGGGAAATCAGTAAATATCTTGAGACAAACAAAAACAAGAACACATATCAAAACTTGTGGGATGCAGTGAATGCAGAACTGAGAGAGAAATTTATAGCCCTAAATTCTTACATTTAAAAGAAGAAAGAGCTAAAATTGAAGACCTAACTGCATACCTAGAAGAACCAGAAAAATAAAAGCAAACAACCCAAAGGAAGCTGAAGGAAAGGAATAACAAAGTTTAGACCAGAAATAAATTAAATAGAGAATAAAAAAAATAGAGAACATTAACAAAACTATACATTGGTTTTGAAAAGATCAATATAATTGACAAACCCTTAGCTAGACTGACAATGAAAAAAAGAGAAAGGAAGGAAATAAATAAAATGAGAAACAAGAGGGGAGGCATTACCACAGACCCCAAAGAAATAAAAAAAAAAAACATAAGTGGTTAAATGGTTACTATGAACAACTGTATGCCAACAAACTAGACAACTTAGATGAAATGGACAACTTTCTAGAAACACACTGTGATGGTTGGTTCATGGGTCAACTTGGTCAGGTGATGGTGCCCAGTTGTCTGGTCAAGCAAGCACTGGCATTACAATTACTGAAAGGACATTTTGTGGATGGTTAATAAACCAGAAGGTGGGTTTATTAAATCATCAGTCAATTGATTGCATCTGTGGCTGATTACATCCATGATCAACTAAGGGAGTGTCTTCCACAATAAGATAATCCAGTCAGTTGAATTTAATCCAATTAGTTGGATACTTTTAAGGGAGATTTCCACTTCTTCTTCAGCCCCCTAGCCTTCATCAAAAAAGACCTTCATCAGAGTTGCCTGTGGCCTGCCCTGTGGAATTTGGACTTGTGCATCCTGCCCTACAAAATTGGAACTTGTGCATCCCCACAGTTGCATGAGACACTTCTATAAAATCAAAAATTTACAGATATCTCCTGTTGGTTCTGTTTCCCTAGAGAACCCTGACTAATACACTTAGTACCAAGGGTGGCTGTTAAGAAACAGAATCTTAAAATGAGCTTTTACAATTGGTTTTCTACTTTGATTAGATTCAAAGGAACTAATGATGCTACTTCCAATTATCAAGATGGAACTGACAGTCCATGGAATGAGTTGGCAATAGAGATACGCAAATTTTCACCATTTGATTCCCCTAATCATACTCTTGTATGAGGCAAGACTATAGGTACAAGCATTTTTGACACCTTAACAGAGTTTTGTGGAATTAAGAGGTATAATAATGTTGGCTCGTTGCTCTTAGATACACTGGATACAGTTATAAGAGTAAGGGAGGATCTGAAGGCTGCAAACTTGCAGCTTAAATACTATATGAAAGATGTAAAAGTTTCTATGTGTAGAAGTTCAGGGTATGTGGTCCCTGAAAGAAAATCTTATTTCCTTTGACTGCAGACTTGAAATCTCTGAAAACCAGACACAGAGTCTTATTGTGATAGTAACAGATTTACAATGTAAACTAAAATCTAAACCTCACAGGATATCTGCTGTTAAAGTAAATGCATTGATTGGAAAAGAATGGGATCCTGAAAATTGGGATAGGTATATACAGGTTGATAGTGATGGCAGTGGGGTCATCAGAACCCTGGATTCTGCTGAGTCTTTGCTAGATACACCTGTCATGGTCTGCCCCAAGGAAATGCCACCCCCCTGACCTCTAGCCTGCCCTGAGGAGCCTGCCATCCAACCTCCACCTAAAGAGATTAACCCTTCAGTGCCTGATAAACTTGCAACCACCTCCCCTAGTGAAGCAGCCCTCATCCTCTGTCTGGAGAGATTAATCCTATTTCAGCAGATGAAACTGCAGTGGAATGTCTTGAGGTAATTGGCTTGAAGAATACTTCTAATTCTTTTAATGACCCAACCCTACCACCAGTCTTTGCTTCAAGACCTATAACTAAAGCCCAAACAGACCCCAAAAGGTGAGGAACAAAGCGTGGCCCATGAGGAAGTATGCTATACTCCAAAATAACTGCATGAGTTTTCCAATTTATATAGACAGAAATCAGGGGAGTATGTGTGGGAATGGATATTAATGGTGTGAGATAATGGTGGAAGGAATATACAGCTGGATCAGGTTGAATTTATTGAAAAAAGCACACTAAGCAGAGATTCCACATTCAGTTTTGTAGCTTGAGGGGTTAGAAAGGGCATTAACAGTTTATTTGCATGGTTGGCTGAAACAAGAACCAAAAGGTGGCCACTACCTGAGATCAAACTTCCAGAACTGCCCTGGTATAATGTAGAGGGGATTCAAAGGCTTAGAGAGATTGGAATGTTAGAGTGGACTTATCATGGAAGACCTGCTCACACATCCCTGGAATGTCCAGAGGACAAACCCTTTACCAGGACTGTGAGGAATAAATTTGTGGGACTAGCTCCATTATCCCTGAAGAGCTCTGTAGTCACCCTTCTCTGCAGGCCAGATATTACCATGGGATCTGCTGTCACTGAGCTGGAATCCTTAAACCCAATGGAGAAAATTGGATCCCAAGTTGGCAGAAGCCACATGGCAGCAGTTAATCACCAAAGACAAGGTGGGCATGGCTACCATAATGGAAAACAGGCTCAAGGTAGCAGTCAAAATAATCCGACTCACAGAGACTTATGGCATTGGCTAGTACATCATGGGGCACCTAGAAGTAAAATAGATGGGCAGTCTACTAAATTCTTGTTTGAGCTGTATAAGCAGAAGAATTCTAGGTCAAGTGAAGAAAAGTCTAACTTGAATTACAAACAAACAAACAAACAAACAGAGAATCATGGCCCCTTAAGCAATTCCCAGACTTGAGACAGTTTAAGAACCCTATTACATTGCCAAAACTTTATACTGTTAATCTTCCTCCCAGCCTTCCCCAAGGGGACCTATAGCCTTTTACCAGGATAGCTATGCATTGGGGAAAAGGAAATGATCAGATATTGGGGGGATTATTGGACACTGGCTCACAAATGACATTAATTCCAAGAGACCCAAAATATCACTCTGGTCCATCAATCAAAGTAGGGGTTGTTAGGGGTAGTTTTAGTTCAGGTCCATCCTCTCACACTGGGTCCAGTGGGTCCCTGGACCCATTCTGTGGTTGTTTCCCCAGTTTCAGAATGCATAATTGGAATAGACATACTCAGCAACTGTCAGAATCCCCACATTGGTACCCTGACTTGTGGAGTGAGGGTTATTATGGTAGGAAAGGCCAAGTGACCTTTAGAACTGCCCATGCCTAGAAAAATAGTAAATCAGAAGCAATACTGGATTCCTGGAGGGACTGCAGAGATTAATGCCACTCTTAAGGACTTGAAGGATGCAGGGGTGGTGAGTCCCACCACAACCTCATTCACCTCTTTTTGACCTGTGCAGAAAACAGATGGGTCTTGGAGGATGATAGTAGATTATTGTAAGCTTAACCAGGTGGTGATTCCAACTGCAGCTACTGTTCCAGATATGATGTCATTGCTTGGGCAGATCAACACATCCCCTGGTACCTGGTATGCAGCTATTGAGCTGGCAAATGCTTTTTTCTCAATAGCTGTTAGTAAGGACCACCAGAAATGGTTTGCTTTCAGCTGGCATGGCCAGTGGTATGTCTTCACAGTCTACTTCAGGGGTACATCAACTCCCCAGCCCTATGTCATAATATTGTCCACAGGGAACTTGATTGTTTCTCCCTCCCACAAGACAGCACACTGATCATTTATATTGATGATATCATGTTGATTGGACATAGTAAGCAAGAAGTAGCAACTACTCTAGACTTAGTGGTAAGGCATTTGTGTGTCAGAGGATGGGAGATAAATAAAAAAAAAATACAGGGGCCTTCCATCTCACTAAAATTTTTAGGTGTCCATTGGTGTGGGATATGTCGAGATATCCCTTCTAAAGTGAGGGATAAGCTGCTGCATTTGGCCCCTCCTGCTACCAAATAAGAGGCACACCCAGTTAGCCTCCTGGAATTTTTGGAAACAACATATTTCTCATTTGGGTGTACTACTTCAGACCATTTACTGAGTGACTAGAAACCAGTGACCCCACTAGTTTTGAGTGGGTACTGGAAAAAAGATAAGACTCTGTGAAAGAGGCTGCTGTGCAAACTTCTCTTCCACTTGGACAATAGGATCCAGCTAATCCAATGGTGCAGGAAGTGTCAATGGCAAATAGAGATGCTGTTTGGAGCCTTTGGCTGGATCCTATAGGAGAATCACAATGCAGGCACTTAGGATTTTGGAGTAAAGCCTTACCATCCTCTGCAGATCATTACTCTCCTTTTGAGAAACAAGTTTTGGTCTGTTATTGGGCCTTAGTAGAGACAATGCTTAACCCTGGGCCACCAAGTTACCATGAGACCTGAGTTGCCTATCATGAGCTGGGAGTTGTCTGACCCACCAAGCCATAAAGCTGGACATGAACAGCAGCACTCCATCATAAAATGGAAATGGTATATACAAGATAGGGGCTCAAGCAGGTCCTGAAGGCACAATTAAGTTCCACAAGGAAGTGATCCAAATGCCCATGGCCCCCACTCCTATCACATTACTTCTCTTTCCCAGCCCAGGGCTATGGCCTCTTGGGGAGTCCCTTACAGTCAATTGACCGAAGAAGAGAAAACTCAAGCCTGGTTTATAGATGGTTCTGCATGAAATGCAGGTACCACCCAAAAGCAGACAGCTGCAGCACTGCAGCTCCTTTCTGGGATGTCCCTGAAGGACAGTGGTGAGGGGAAATCCTCCCAGTGGGTGGAACTTTGAACAGTGCACCTGGCTGTTCATTTTGCTTCAAAGGAGAACTGGCCAGAGGTGCATTTGTATACTGATTCATGGGCAGTTGTTAATGGTTTGGCTGGATGGTCAGGGACTTGGAAGGAACATGGTTGGAAAATTGGCAACAAAGAGGTCTGGGGTAGAGGTATGTGGATAAACCCTTCTGAGTGGGCAAAAGACATGAAGATGTTTGTTTCCCATGTGAATGCTTACCAGAAGGTGAGTTCAGCAGAGGAAGGTTTTAAAAATCAAGTGTATAAGATGACTTGTTCTATAGATACCACTCAGCCTCTTTCCCCAGCCCAATGGACTCATGAACAAAGTGGTCATGATGTTAGGGATGGAGGTTACACATGGGCTCAGCAACATGAACTTCCACTCACCAAGGCCAACTTGGCCATTCCCACTGCTCAGTGCCCAATCTGCCAGCAGCAGAGACCCACACTCATCCCTGATATGGCACCATTACCCAAGGTGATCAGCCTGCTACCTGGTAGCAGGTTGATTACATTGGACCACTTCCATCATGGAAGGGGCAGTGATTTGTTCTCACTGGAATAGACACATACTCCAGAAATGGGTTTGCCTTCCATGCATGCAATGCTTCTGCCAAAACTACCATCTGTGGACTTATAGAATGTCTTATCTACCATCATGGTATTCCACACAGCATTGCTTCAGATCAAGGAACCCACTTCACAACAAATGAAATGTGGGGATGGGCACCTGCTCATGTAATTCTCTGGTCTTACCATGTTCTCCATCATCCAGAGGCAACTAGGTTGATAGAACAGTGGAATGGCCTGTTGAAGACTCAATTATGGTGCCAACTAGGTGGCAATACCTTGCAGGGCTGGGGCAGTGTTCTCCAGGAGGCTGTGTATTCTCTGAATCAGCATCTACTTTACGGTGTTGTTTCTCCCATAGCCAGGATTCATGGTTCCAGGAATCAATGGACGGAAATGAGTGGCACCACTCACTATCACCCCTAGTGACCCACTAGGAAAATTTTGCTTCCTGTCTTTGCAACCTTAAGCTCCACTGGGCTACAGATCTTAGTTCCAAAAGGACAAGTGCTTCCACCAGGAGACAGAACAATGATTCCATTGAACTCAAAGTTAAGACTGCCACCTGGCCACTTTGGGCTTCTCGTGCCTTTGAATCAACAGGCAAGGAAGGGGATTACTGTACTGGCTGCAGTGATTGACCCTGCCTATCAAGGGGAAATAGGGCTGAAACTATACAATGAAAGTAAAGAAGAGTTTTCCTGGAATACAGGAGATCCCCCAGGGCATCTCTTAGTACTACCATGTCCTGTGATTAAAGTCAATGGAAAACTACAACAACCCAATCCGGGCAGGACTACCAATGGCCACGAAGCTTCAGGAATGAAGGTTTGGGTCACCCCACCAGGCAAAGAACCACGGCCAGCTGAAGTGCTTGCTGAGGGTAAAGGGAACATGGAATGGGTAGTGGAAGAAGGTAGTGATAAATATAAACTATGACCATGTGACCAGTTACAGAAGTGAGGACTATGATGCATGAAAATTTCCTCCTTGTTTGTTATGTGTATGTTTGTATTTGTCCTAAAAGCAAGTATCTTTGTTTTCTTCTCTATAGCATCTTATCATGACATAAACTGTATTGTTCATTTTGAAGTATTTAAGTTATAGGATATCGAGATTAAGAGTGAATGTTAAAGGCGGGGCAAGATGGTGGCATAGAGAGGAGTGGAAGCTAAGTAGTCCCCCTGGAACAACTACAAAAAACCAGAAACAACTAGTAAATAATCCAGAATAACTGCGGGGGGACAAACGAGACCATCCACTCATCATACACCAACCTGAATTGGGAGGAATGCCCGAGAACACAGCATAAAATCTGTAAGTAAAACCTGCGGAACCAGGTCGGGAGACCCCTCCCCCATAGCCCAAGCTGCAAAGCCTCGTGGTGCCAGAGAGAAGCTCTCTCCCAGCAAGCGAATATAGCTCAGCTGAGCTCCAACTGGGGTTTTAAGTAGCGAGTGTGAACTGCTCACTACAGGTACGCATCCCCAAAAAACAGACAGAGGCTTTCGGTGACGACTGACCTTGGAGAGCCAGAGGGTTGCCTTGGACTGGGTCTGAAGGGGACTATCTATTTCTTTTTCGGCTCAGTGGAGAAAGCCCCAGTCATTTTCAGTTTCCAGGGCTGTGACTCGGGAAAGGGTGGAGACAGCACAAGCAGAGAGAGAGACCACTGAAATGCTAATGACCTCCACCTGGGGGGTCTGTCTTCTCTAGGAGGAAAGGGGTGGGGCCCTTTCCATTCAGAACCAGACCCCAGAGCCTGGGGGGACACGGCCATACCTCCTCACACCAGTCAAGAATTACAGGCTAACACGCATCACCTGCTGGGCAGAAAAGCACAGTGACCTGAGGCATCAAAGGGTGGAGCAATTTTCTAAGACACACCCTCAGGGAAACCAGATACTGAATATTTCTTCCCTCTGGGACCTGAGCCTGTTCTGGTCTAGGAAAACCTGATTTGGATAACCAAGGAAACCATGCCTAGACAACAGAAAATTACAACCTACACTAAGAAAAAAAAAGTTATGGCCCAGTCAAAGAAACAAACGTACACTTCAACTGAGATACAGGAATTTAAACGACTAATGCTAAATCAATTCAAAAAGTTTAGAGAAGATATTGCAAAAGAGATAGAGGCTGTAAAGGAAACACTGGGCATATATACGGCAGAAATCAAAAGTTCAAAAAAAGAACTAGTAGAATCTATGGAAATGAAGGGCGCAACACAGGAGATGAAAGACACAATGGAAACATACAACAGCAGATCTCAAGAAGCAGAAGAAAACACTCAAGAACTGGAGAACAAAACACCTGAAAGCCTACACGCAAAGGAGCAGAGGGAGAAAAGAATGAAAAAATATGAGCAACGTCTCCGGGAACTCAAGGATGAAACAAAGTACAATAATGTATGTATCATTAGTGTCCCAGAAGGAGAAGAGAAGGGAAAGGGGGCAGAAGCAATAATAAAGGAAATAATTAATGAAAATTTCCCATCTCTTAATAAAGACATAAAATTACAGATCCAAGAAGCGCAGCGTACTCCAAACAGAAGAGATCTGAATAAGCCTACGCCAAGACACTTAATAATCAGATTAGCAAATATCAAACACAAAGAGAGAATCCTGAAAGCAGCAAGAGAAAAGCGATCCATTACATACAAAGGAAGCTTAATAAGACTATGTGCAGATCTCTCAGCAGAAACCATGGAGGCAAGAAGGAAGTGGTGTGATATATTTAAGATACTGAAAGAGAAAAACCACCAACCAAGAATCCTATATCCAGCAAAGCTGTCCTTCAAATATGAGGGAGAGCTCAAAATATTTTCTGACAAACAGACAATGAGAGACTTTGTGAACAAGACACCTGCCCTACAGGAAATACTAAAGGGAGCACTACAGGGTGATAGAAGACGGGAGTGTGTGGTTTGGAACACAATTTTGGGAGATGGTAGCACAACAATGTAAGTACACTGAACAAAGGTAACTATGAATATGGTTGAGAGAGGAAGGTGGGGAGCATGTGAGACACCACAAGAAAGGAGGAAAGATAAAGACTGGGACTGTGTAACTTGGTGAAATCTAGAGTATTCAACAATTGTGATAAAATGTACAAATATGTTCTTTTACGAGGGAGAACAAGCAAATGTCAACCTTGCAAGGTGTTAAAAATGGGGAGGCCTTGGGGGAGGGATGCAATCAGCATAAACTAGAAACTAACTAAAAGAATCATTGTATTATGCTTCCTTTAATGTAACAAAGGTGATATACCAAGGTAAATGCAGATAAGAGGGGGGGATAGGGGAGGCATGTTAGACACTTGACATTGGTGGTATTGTCTGATTCTTTGTTCTACTTTGATTTAAGGTTATTTTTCCTTTTGCTGCTTCCTAGTTGTCATTTTTTTGTCTACTTTCTTTTGCCTCTCTACCTTCTTTGACTCTCCCTCCTGCCTTGTGGAAGAAATGGAGATGCCCTTATATAGATAATGGTGAAGGTGGTGAACACATAAATGTATGACTATGCAGAGAACCATTGATTATTTACTTGGGATAGAATGTATGGTGAGTGAACAAAACCATTTTTAAAATAAAAGGGGTTGATGACAAAACCTCGAGGGCAATATACTGAGTGAAATAAGCCAGACATGTAAGGACAACTATTGCAGGGTCTCGCTGATAGGAACTAATTATAATATGTAAACTCATAGACATGAAATATAAGGTACCAAGATATAGGACGAGGCTTAAGAATGGGGAGTGGTTGCTTAGTATGAGCAGAATGTTCAATTAGGATGAACTTAAATGTTTGGAAATGAACAGGGGTGTTGGTAGCAAGATGTAAGAATAACTAACAGTGCCGAATGGTGTGTGAATGAGGTGGAAAGGGGAAGCTCAGAGTCATATATGTCACCAGAAGGAAAGTTGGAGGTCAAAAGATGGGAATGTATAAAACTGAATCCTATGGTGGGCAATGTCCATAATCAACTGTACAAATACTAGAAATCGCTTCCATGAACCAGAACAAATGTATGACAATTAGAAGTTAATAATAGAGGGGCATGTGGGGAAGAACTATATACCCATTACAAACTATATACTACAGTTAGCAGTATTTCAACATTTTTTCATAAACAGTAACAAATGTACTATATCAATACTACAAGTCAACAATTGAGAGGGGTTGGTTAGGGATAGGGGAGGATTAGAGTTTCCTTTTCGTTTTTTCTTTTTTTATCTTTCACTTTATTTCTTGTCTGGAGTAAAGAAAAGTTTCTAAAAATTGAACAAAAATTAAGTGTGATGGATGCACAGCTGTATGAGGGTACCCAGGGGCAAGTGATTGTACACTTTGGATCTTTGGATAATTGTATGGTATCTGAACAATCTCAATAAAAATGAAAAAAAAAAAAAAAAAAAGAGTGAATGTTACCCAAGGACTTGCACTCTATTCTGGAGAGTTTTAGTGCCTTTCTGATTGTATGCCCAACAGCTGAGTATTGTTAGGCAAAACATAATACCTGTTATTGTGTTCTATTTAGATATTAAGTATGGTTTAAGGTGATGTGTATAGCTGCCAAGTTGACAAGGGGTGGACTGTGATGGTTAGGTTCACATGTCCACTTGGCCAGCTGATGGTGCCCAGTTTGGTCAAACAAGCACTAGCCTAACTGTTAACTGCAAGGCCATTTCATGGCTGGTTAATAAACCAGAAGGCTGGTTTATTAAATCATCAGTCAATTGATTGCATTGTGGCTGATTATATCTACACTCAACTAAGGGAGTGCCTTCCACTATGAGAGACTCCAATTGGTTGGATTTAATTCAATTGGTTGAAGACTTAAGGAAGCAGAGAGAGAACTTTCACTTCCTCAGCCAGCCAGCCTCTCCTGGGGAGTTCATTGAAGAACTTCATCAGAGTTGCCAGCTCACACCTGCACTAATTTTACTTGTGCATCCTGCCCCATAGAATTTGGACTCATGCATCCCTCTAGTTGTGTGAGACACTGTGATTAAATCTCATATTTACAGATATCTCCTATTAGTTCTGTTTCCCTAGAGAATCCTGACTAATACACACATACAAAACCTACAATGACTCAAGAAGAAATAGAAGACCTCAACAAACCTACCACAAGTAAAAAGATTGAATCAGTCATGTGAAACCTACCAACAAAGAATAGCCCAGGGCTAGATGGATAAACAGGTGAATTTTACCAAAAATTCCAAGAAGAATTATACCATTCCTGCTCAAATGCATCTAAAATATTGAAGAAGAGAGAACACTACCTAACTCTTTTAATGAAGCCAACATTACCCTAATACATAGCCAGATGAAGATACTACAAGAAAAGAAAACTTCAGACCAATCTCTTTAATGAAAACAGATGCAAAAATCCTCAAAAAATACTTGCAAATCGAATCCAGCAGCATATTAAAAGAATTATATACCATGACCAAATGGGTTTTATTCCAGGTGTGCAAGGTGGTTTAACATAAGAAAATCAATTAATATAATACATCACATTAACAAATTAAAAGGGAAAAACCACCTGAATCTCAACTGATGCAGAAAAGACATTTGACAAAATCCAGCATCCTTTCATGATAAAAACACTTTGAAAGACAGTAATAGAAGGAAACTTCCTCAACATGATAAAGGGCATATATGAAAAACCCACAGCTAACATTATACTCAATGGTGAGAGACTATAAGTTTTCCCTATAAGATCAGGAACAAGACAAGGATGCCCACCATCACCACTGTGCTAAAAGTTCTAGTTAGAGCAATTAGGCAAGAAAAAGAAATAAAAGACATTCAAATTGGAAAAGAAGAAGTAAAACTGTCACTATTTGCATATGACATGATCCTATATCTAAAAAATCCAGAAAAATGACAGCTAAGTTATTTGAACTAATAAACTAGTTTAGCAAAGTGGCAGAATACAAGACCAACATGCAAAAATCAATGGTGTTTCTATACACTTCTAATGAGCTATCTAAGTAAACAATACAGAAAAAAATTCCATTAAAAATAGCAATTAAAGTAATCAAATATCTAGGAATAAACTTAACCAAGGATGTAAAGGACTTGTAAGCAGAAAACCACAAAACCTGCTAAAAGAAATCAAGGAAGAACTAAATAAATGCAAGGACTGTGTTCATGGATTGGAAAGCTAAAAGTTAAGATGTTAATTCTATCCAAATTGATCTACAGATTCAATGCAATACCAATCCAAATGCCAACAGACTACTTTGCAGAAATGGAAAAGCTAATCACCAATTTTATTTGGAAGGGTAAGGGGCCTCAAATAGCCAAAAATACCTTGAAAAAGAAGAATGAAGTGGGAGATATCATGCTTCCTTACTTTAGAGCATACGATAAAGCCACAGTGGTCAAAACAGCACGGTTCTGGCATAAAGATAGACATATTGATCAATAGAATCAAATTGAGAGTTCAGAAACAGACCCTCAGATCTATGGTCAGTTGACTTTTGACAAGGCTCCCAAGTCCACTCAGTCTCTTCAATAAATGGTGTTAAGAGAACTGGATATCCATACCTAAAGAATGAAAGAAGACCCCTAACTCACACCCTATTCAAAAATTAACTCAAAGTGGATCAAAGACATAAATACAAGAAACAGTACCTTAAAACTCCTATACAAAAATGTAGGGAAACATTTTCAAAATTTAGGATAGGTGGTAGTTTCTTAGACTTTATACCAAAAAAAAAAAAACAAGCAATGAAAGAAAAAATTGATAAATGGGAACTCCTCAAAGCTGAATACTTCAGTGCTTCAAGGGACATTGTCAAAAGGGTGAAAAGGCAACAGACTCAATGGGTGAAAATATTTGAAAACCACATATCTGATAAGGGTTTGATATCCTGTATATATAAAGAAATCCTACAATTCAACAATAAAAGACAACCCAATTAAAAATGGGCAAAACACATGAACAGACATTTTTCCAAAGAGGAAATACAGATGGCTAAAAAGCACATGAAAAGATGCTCAGCTTCACTAGCTATCAGGGAAATGCAAATCAAACCAACAGTGAGATAGAATGGTTGCTACTAAACAAACAGGGAACTACAAGTGTTGGAGAAGATGTGGAGAAATTTGAACACTTATTCACTGCTGGTGGGAATGGGTCCACTGTGAAGGATGGTTTTGCAGCTCCTCAGGAAGCTAAATATAGAGTTGCTTTATGACCTGGTGTTCCAGTTTGCTAAAGCTGCCATTTTGCAAAACACCAGAAATTGATTGGCTTTTAAAAGTGGGGGTTATTTGGTTACAAAGTTACAGTCTTAAGGCTGTAAAGTGTTCAAGGTAAGGCATCAACAATCAGGTATCTTCAATGGAAGATGGTCAATGGCATCAGGAAAACCTCTGTTTGCCAGGAAGGCATGAGGCTGGCATCTGCTCCAGAATTCTTGTTTCAAAAGGGCTTTCTCCCAGGACATTCCTTGCCAGGCTGCAGCAGTTCTCCAAAATATCACTCTTAGCTGCTCTGAGGTTGTGTTTCAAAATGGCGTTCTCCAAAATGTCTCTGTGTCAGCTTCTCAAGGCAAACTCTGGGCTAGCACCTCCAAAGCATCAGCAAAACTCTGCTTTCAATGGCCAACTTCAAAATGTCTCTGTAGAGATGGAGTGGAAGCCAGTCAGTCTCCCTGGAACAACTAATAAACAACCAGGAACAACCAGTAAATAATCTGGAATAACTTCAGGGGGACAAACATGACCATCCACTCATCATACACCAACCTGAATTGGGAGGAATGCCTGAGGTTGCAGCAAAAATCTATAAGTAAAAACTGCAGATCCAAGCCAGGAGCCCCCTCCCCCCACAGCCCGAACTGCAATGCCTCACTGTGCTAGAGAGCAGCACTCTCCCAGCAAGTGAATATAGCTCAGCTGAGCTCCAGCTGGGGCTTTAATTAGCTAGCTACCAATCCCCAACAAGCAGACAGAGGCTTTTGGTGATGACTGATCTTGGAGAGCTGAAGGACCTCTCTGGGAGGGAGGGGGAGCCCAGATGACCAGGTGCTGTCTCTGGCCAACAGGTGAAACTGAGGGGGGCCACAGACTGACCCTGAAGGAGGTCTTTCTGTCCCTTTTTCAGCTCAGTGGACAAAGTCTTGGTCATTTTCAATACCCAGTGCTCAGACCCAGACAAGGGTAGAGATAGCAGAGTCAGAAATGATTCAAATGCAGATGACCTCTCCCCAGGGGGTATATCTTCCCTAAGAGGAAAGAGGTGGTGCCAAGCTCTACTACTCACCTTCCACTCAGAACCAGACCCCAGAACCTGGGGGAAAACAGCCATGGGCCACACCTCCTTACACCAGTCTGGAGTGACAGGCTGACAGGTGCCACCTGCTGGGCAGAAAAGTACAGTGACTTGAGGCCTCACAGGGTGTACCAATCTTCTAAGACACACCCTCAGGGAGACCTGAAACTATTGCCTTCTTCCAAGACCTGAGCCCATTCTGGTCTAGGAAAACCTGACAGGGGTAACCAAGGAGGCCAGATGTCCAGAAACAGAAAACTACAACCTTATTACTAGAAGGGGTGAAGTTATGGCCCAGTCAAAGGAACAAACTTACACTTCAACTGAGATACAGGAATTTACACAACTAGTGCTGGATCAATTCAGAAAGTTTAGGGAAGATATTACAAAAGAGATGAAGTGTATAATGAAAACACTGGACGTACATAAAGTAGAAATTGAAAGTTCGAAAAAACAACAGACAGAATCTATGGAAATAAAAGGCACAATACACGAGATGAAGGACACAATGGAGACATATAACAGCAGATCTCAAGAGGCACAGGAAAACACTCAGGAACTGGAGAACAAGGCACTTGAAAGCCTACACACAAAAGAACAGATAGAGAAAAGAATGGAAAAATATGAACAATGTCTCTGGGAACTTAAGGACAAAATGAAATGCAGGAATGTAAGTGTCATGGGTGTCCCAGAAGGAGAAGAGAAGGGAAAAGGGGCAGAAGCAATAATAGAGGAAATAATCAATGAAAATTTCCCATCTCTTATGAAAGACATAAAATTACAGATCCAAGAAGCACAGCATACCCCAAACAGAATAGATCCAAATAGGCCTAAGCCAAGACACTTAATAACCAGATTATCAAACATCAAAGATAAAAAGAGAATCCTGAAAGCAACAAGAGAAAAACGATCCATCACGTACAAAGGAAGCTTGATAAGACTACGTGCAGATCTCTCAATAGAAACCATGGAGGCAAGAAGGAAGTGGGATGATATATTTAAGATACTTAAAGAGAAAAAACACCGACCAAGAATCCTATATCCTGCAAAACTGTCCTTCAAATATGATGGAGAGCTTAAAATATTCTCAGACAGATAGTGACAGAGTTTGTGAACAAGATAAGATACCTGCTCTACAGGAAACACTAAAGGGAACACTACAGACAGAAAGGAAAAGACAGGAGTGGAGTTGGAAACAATTTTGGGAAATAGTAGCACAGCAATGTGAGTACACTGAACAAAGATGACTGTGAGTATGGTTGAAAGAGGAAGTTTGGGAGCACATGGGACACCAGAAAGAAAGAGGAAAGATAAAGACTGGGACTGTAAAACTCAGTGAAACCAAGGGTGCTCAACAATTGTATAAAAGGTACAAATATGTTTTTACATGAGGTAGAACAAATGAATGTCAACATTGCAAGGTGTTAAAAAGGTGGGATTGGGAGGAAAATACAACCATTGCAAACTAGAGACTATAGTTAACAGAAACATTGTATTATGCTTCCTTTAATATAACATAGGCAATATACCAAAGCTAAATGCATATGGGGGAGGGGGGACATAGGAGAAGGGTATAGGCTTCTTGGCATTGGTGATGTTATCTGACTCTTTATTCTACTTTAGTTTAATGCTAGCTTTCCTTTTGTGATTCCTAGCTGTCAAGGTTTTTTTTTTTTTTTTTTTTTTCCTCTCTCTTTTTTTCTTTTTCTCCTGTCTCTCCACCTTCTTGAATCTTCCTCCTCCTTTGTGGAAGAAATGGAGATGTCCTTATACAGATAGAGGCAATGGTGGTGAATACATAAATACGTGACTATACAGGGAACCATCGATTGTTTACTTAGGACGGAATATATGATGTGTGAACAAAACCGCCTTTAAAAAAATGGGTTGATGAAAACTTGAGGGCACTATATTGAGTGAAATAAGACAGACACATAAGGACAAATACTGCAGGGTCTCACTGATATGAATTAATTATAATATGTAAACTCATCAAGAAGAAATGTAAGTTATCAGGATATAGAACGAGGCTAAAGAATGGACAGTGGTTGCTGAATATGAGCAGAATGTTCAACTAGGGTGAACTTAAATGTTTGGAAATGGACAAAGGTGAGAGTAGCACATTGTGAGAATAACTAACAGTGCTGAATGGTGTGTGAATCTGGTGGAAAGGGGAATCTCAGAGTCACGTATGTCACCAGAAGGAAAGTTGGAAGTTAAAAGATGGGAATGTATAATACAGTGAATCTTGTGTGGACAATGTCCGTGATTAACTATGCAAATATTAGAAATCTCTCTCATGAACCAGAACAAATGTATGACACTATAACTAGAAGTTAATAATAGAGGAGCATATAGGCAAATATATATATTATTACAAACTACATACTACAGTTAGTAGTATTTTAACATTCTTTCATCAACAGTAACAAATGTACCATACCAAAACTATGACTCAGTAATGGAGGGGGGTGGTTAGGGTTATGGGAGGATTTGAGTTGCCTTTTTTTGTCTTTATTTCTTCTCTGGAGTAATGAAAATGTTCTAAAAATTGAAAAAAGTTAACTGTGGTAATGAATGCACAGCTGTATGATGGTACCATGGGCAACTGATTGTACACTTTGGATCTTTGAATAATCGTATGGTATGTGAACAATCTCAATTTAAAATAATTAAAAAAAAATGCCTCTGTAAGCTGCAGCAGCAGCTCCTGTCTGAGCTCTTATACAGGGCTCTAGTAAACTAATCAAGGCCCACGCTGAATGGCCAGGGCCACACATCAACAGATGAATGGATAAAAAAAATACAGTTGTGTGCATACAGACAACGGAATGTTATTCAGCAGTGAGAAGGAATGAAGTCCTGATGCAACAACATGAATCAGCCTTGAGGACATTATGTTGAGTGAAATAAGTCAGACACAAAAGGACAAAAATTGTATGGTCTCCTGACATGAACTAATTGTAATATGTAAACTCATAAACATAAAATACAGAATATAGATTACCAGGATATAGAATGAGTCTAAAGAATGGGGAGCGGTTGCTTAATATATGCAGAATGTTTAACTAGGTTGAACTTAAATGTTTGGAAGCAGACAGAGGTGATGGTAGAACGTTATTATAAGAATAATTAACAGTGCGGAATGGTGTGGTGGAAAGGGGAAGTTTAGAGTCATGTATGTCACCAAAAGGCATGTTGGAGGTTAAAACATGGGAATGTATAACATAGTGAATCTTGTGGTGGACAATATCTGTGATTAACTGTACAAATGTAAAAAAGTTCTTTCATGAACTAGAGCAAATGTATGCCACTATTATAAGGAGTTAATAATAGAGGGGTATACAGCAAAAAATGTACCTATTGCAAACTATAGGCTATAGTTAACAGTACTATTTTAATACTCTTTCATCAACAGTAAAAAATGCACCACACCAATACTATGAGTCAATAATAGGGGGGAATAGGGGGTATGGAAGGATTTGGGTTTTCTTTTTTATTTTTATTTCTGTTCTGGAGTAATGAAAATGTTCTGAAGTTGATCTGGGGATGTAAGCACAGCTATGTGATGATACTGTGAGCAGTGATTGTATACTTTGGATGGTTTGTATGGGGTGTGAATATATTTCAATAAAATTGCATTATAAAAGAAGAAGAGCTAAAATCAAAGACCTAACTGTGTACCTAGAGGAATCAGAAAAATAACAGGAAACTAAATCCAAAGGAAGCTGAAAGAAAGAAATAAAGATTAGAGCAGAAATAAAGAAAGAGACTAAAAAAATAGAGAGTATTAACAAACCTAAAATTTGGTTCTTTGAAAAGATCAATAAAATTGACAAACCCTTAGTTAGACTGACAAAGAAAAAAAGGGGAGGTGCAAATAAAATCAGAAATAAGAGGGGAATCATTATTTCTTACCCCACAAATGAAAAGGATCATCAAAGGATACTGTGAACAACTGTATATCCACAAATTAGACAACCTAGATGAAATGGACAAATTCCTAGAAATGTGTGAAAAACGTACACTGACTCTAGAAGAAATAGAAAATCTCAACAGACCAATTACAAGTAAAAAGATTGAATCAGTCATCAAAAACCTCCCCAAAAAGAAAGTCCAGGAGCAGATGTCTTCACTGGTGAATTCTACCAAGTATTCAAGAATTAGTACCAAACCTGCTCAAACTCTTCCAGAAAGCTGAAGAGGAGGGAACATTCCTTAACTCACTCTATGAAGCCAACATCGCCCTAACACCAAAGCCAGATAAAGACACTAAAAGGAAAGAAAATTAGAAACCAATCTAATGAATATAGATGGAAAAATCTTCAACAGAATACTTGCAAATCAAATCCAACAGAAAATGAAATGAATTATATACCATGAGCAACTTGGATTTATCCCAGGTACGCAAGGGTGGTTCAACACAAGAAAATCAAATAATGTAATACACCACATTAACAAATTTAAGGGGGAAAAAAACACATAGTCATCTTGTTTGAAGCAGAAAAGGGTTTTGACAAAATCCAGCTCCCTTTCTTGCTAAAGACACTTCAAAAGAGAGGAATAGAAGGGAACCTCAACACGATAAACGGCATATATGAAAAACCCACAGCCAACATTGTACTTAATGGTGAAAGACCGAAGGCTTTCCTTCCTTCTAGTATCGGAAACAGGACAAGGATGCCCACTATCACCATGTCATTCAACCCCCATCCGGCTAACACCCCATTTCATCGCTGCTCTTTAAGGCGGGACTCCAGTCTCATCCCCGTTCCCACCGTCCGCCCCTCGCTCAGCCCACGCCGGGCCACCCACACTCGCTGTCCCCTCCCCGTGACTTCCTTCAGGCCTCTGCGCAAACTTGTCTTTGCCAGCGAGGCCACCCCCAGCCGCCACCCCCTTCACCTTCAGCCCTCCTGGTGCTTGTGTTTTCCATCCTGGCACCCGCTGCCTCCTGACACATTTGTTCTGGCCTCTGTTCTTCCAGCCCCGGTGCTCTGCTCGAGTCCAGCCTGAGCTGGCCCATGAGGCACCGCATGAATTCCGGGGGAGCAAATGAGTGAATGCGTGAGCCCAACACGGCCAGGGGTCAGAGACGTCCAAAGGACAGACCGTGCTCAGAGCCCGAGAACCCGAGGAGGGGACAAAGGCAAGCCAGGATGCACACGCACACACACGCGCGCACACACACACCCACCCACACACACACACACACACACGGGCAGAGCTGGGTGACCCGTGTCCACAACCACCCGAGGGCACAGAACTGAAGAGGGCCTTGTGGGCTCCAGGGAAAGCCGAGCAGATGGTCACCCTTCCCATGACTCACCCGGGGACGGTGGCAGAGTGATGCGTCCCCCACAGGCATGCACGTGTCCCAAGCCCCAGTCCTGAGGGTGGACACGCTTGCAAATGGGGTCTCCGAAGTCAGCTGAGGGCCTCATACGATATGACTGGAGTCCCTGTAAGCAAAGGAAAGGTGACGTGGAAGGAGAAACCAAGGAGACAGAAAGGGAAAGACGTCCGTGGGACTGCCAGCCGGCCACTCCAGAAAGCCTTGAGGGAGGCCTGGCCCTGCCGGCACCTGATGTTGGACGTCCAGTCTCCAAACTGTGAGCCAATACGCCCCCGTCCCAGCCACCAGTCTGTGGCATGTCCAGCAGCCCCGGCAAACCCAGATGGGAACAAACGACGCAAAGCTCTCCCCTTGACGCCCTTAGAAATCTTCAACCACATTTGGATTTGAGCAGGTCACTGGGAATACTCTGCCAGGTGACCCACAAGTACTGTGGAGGTGTGTGGGGGGTGGGGGCAGGAGACCCCGGGGGCAAACCAGAGCAGCTTCCAGCCGGGGGCAGCACTGGGTGCAGGAGAGAGGCCCCACGCCTCAGGTCAAGGTCAAGCCAAGGTCGGCTAGCGATCCGTGAAGGAGACCCTGAGCTGAGTGGGACAGGGCGAGTGACCCAGCAGGTGACAGTTGGAGCTGAAAGGCTCACCGCAGTTGGAACCAAACCAGACAGCAAGATAAGTGGGAGACCAGCACAGAGACGTGTGCGTGGTGTCGCATTTGGACTTCATTCTGTTTTCCTAACCTAGTATTTGATACACCTGGAGAGCAGATGTACCATATTCAAGTTATGAATTATAATAAAAGGAATGTCTGCAAAACCACCCCCATGGGACCCCCGTGGGTCCCAGTGCGTGTGCCACGGCCCCTCCCCGCCTGTCCTTGCTGAGGTTTGCAGAACAGGTGCCCCTTCCCTACCCACGAGGTGGCCCCGCATCACCTTCTCGTGGTCTCGCTGTACATCTCCTGCCGCGTGCTCACTTGCCTACCAAAGGCTCTCAGGGTTTTGCACGCAAAGCTCCCGGGAGACGGCCACGGTGGTGCAGTGTCTTTCGGCATCACAACGTTCTGGTCCACTCTCCTTTCGTCCGACACTCTGGTCACCGCAACTTCCCGCCGTGCAGATTCTTGCCCGCAGTTCGTTTCTCCAGGGTAGGCCTGGGCGTGCTCGAGCTTTTGGGGTGTCGGCACAGGGCTTTCCAACCCACAGGCTGTCTGTCCATCTGGGGGCTCGCACGGCAGCTCGTGGGAGCTGCATTTGCACGGCTCTGGTTATGGTGAAGGTACTTCGGCCTGTTTATTTGACATTCCCGCCTCCTCTTCTGCACAATGCCTGGCCTTGTCTTTTGTTCATGATTGGTCTCTTTCATGATGATTTATAGTTCTATTTTCTTGATTCTAATTCTTCATCACTTATAACCACTGCAAATAAATTATCCCACTCCGGCTTGTCCTTTCTTCTTTGTGGTGTCCTGTGAATAAGTAGAACTTTCTACTTTGCATGGAGTTGAACGTATCAAGCATTCCTTTTATGGCCAGGACACGTTCGTCTCCGGAAGCTGCTCCCTGATTCAAGCAGGGGTGTTCTCCATTGTTTCTCCTACGAATTTGTCTTGTTTCCTTTTAATGTCGACCCCACCAGAAATGGCACCCAGGTCTGCCCAGTCACGGAGCGACCGCACTTTCCTCACAGATGCTCACTTGTCCACTGGGTCTGCCGGCACCCCTCCTGCCCCTCCTACCCGTCCAGCCCCTCTCCTGACCCTGGTCTAGCACCGAGTGTCCACCTGGCCTTGGCCTCCTGCACTCAACCTGCCCCAGTCTGGGTGTGGTGGGCAGGACCTGCCCCTGGGTCCTCACCTGGTCTCAGGCCTTTGAACCTGCCCCATCAATGCTGGAGGGGACTGAGGTGCCAACTTTAAGATAGGAAGGTTACCCTGGCCTGTGGAAGGGGCTCTGAAAGTGGAAGAGGGAGGCAGAAGGGGGTGTTGGTGGCATGCGGGGCCTCGAAGACATGGAGGCCACGGGCATGGGCCAGAGAGGCCGCTGGGGCTAGAGACAGCCCCTGCCATCAGCAGCCAGGGACCCAAGGGAGCCAGGCAGCCGGGCCTCTGGCCTGCAGGGGGTCGCAGCCTGCCGACCCCGGGAGTTGACCTGGGCCCAAGTGCTGACCGGCACAACCGTGAAGTCACAAATGTGTGTTGTTTCTAGTTGCTGAGTTCGTAGCAACTTCCTCCGGCAGCACCAGGAGGGTAAGGCCGTCCGTCCCAACTCCCCTCACCAATGCAGCTTTCTACTGAGTCTCAGCGCCCTGCTGAGCCGTCTCCACGAGGGCCATGGCCCGTGGGTCCCCTTTTCTACTGTGTGAATTTTAGAATCCACGTCTGGAGTTTCGACTACATTTTAGAATCTGCGTCTGAAGTTGCACAGATAAGAGATGGACTCGCAGACACAGGCAGGGACAGACACACACAGTACACCTAGATGGACAGACAGACACAGAGACACACAGAAGCAGTGCAGGGACAGACACACAAGACACGCAGGCTGCAGGCCGCCCGCAGCCGACACCTGCACTGACACACACTCTGGCTGGTCCTGCGACAGGCCTCTCAGGCCCACGTTTGCGCCGCGGTTTGTAAAGCCGAGTCCCAAGTCCGGCAGGAGAGCTGACGACTAGGGAGCTCTGAGACTTATTTCCAGAACGAGGAGGGTCCTGGCCGGGGGGTGCCGCAGGAAGGGGAGCGGGCTGTGGGGAGCCCAGTACTGGGGGAGGGGTGTTGTGGGCGGGAGAGGGGGCCGGAGCCTCCCCTGCAGGGAAGGGTGGAGCTGAGGCTCAGGCCCCCACCCCAGAAAGGCAGAAGCCCCAGCAAGGGAAAAGAGGGGTGCCTGGCGTGGAGGCAGGGCTGGGACTCCCAAGGTGGCCTGTGCCTGCTGGCGGGGGCAGGGGCACTGCAAGGCTGAGCCTCCTGCGGCATTCTGGCAGGCTGGGGGCACCCCCCCAGGACACAGAGGCTTCTTTGTCAGGGCCAGGCAAAGCCTACCCCGTAGCCCCCAAAACAAAGCTCCTCTGTCCTTCCCTCACACCCAGGTGCCACCCGCAGGAAATGGGCATTCATCTGTGCCCCAACACACACACATATGCGCACTCACACATGCACCAAGCAAACGTGCACACACCAGGCACACACACAACCCCTCACCAGGCAAACATGCACACATGCTCACACTCACAAAATGAGAACATGCACAAATGCACACACACACACCAGGCACAGGCACACAAACCAGGCACAGGCACACACATACCCTCACACTCACACAGGAACACGTGCACACACGCACATGCATACCAAACACACACCCATGCCTGCTCACACACACATGCTCACATACATACACACACACACCAGGCACACACACACAGTCATGCACACAGCACACGCACACCCATGACTGCTCGCACACACATGCTCACATACACACACACACACACACCAGGCACACACAGTCACGCACACAGCACACATGCACACACACACCCATGCCTGCTCGCACACATGCTCACATACACACGCACACCAGGCACACACAGTCACACACACAGACACACACAAACACACACCCATGCCTGCTCGCACACACATGCTCACATACACACACACACCAAGCACACACACATCACGCACACAGCAGACACACATGCACACACACACCAGGCACACACATACACTCACGCACACAGCAGACACACACGTGCCCATATGCTTCCACTCACACACATACACTGGTCACACTTTGGGCCCAGTACGGGGGTGGGGCAGGGAGGGAGGGGGCACCCAAGGCGACTGGTCAGGACGGCCAGGCCTCCTTGCTCTTCGGGTCAGTCTGGGCTTCTGCAGCAACACCAGGGGCCCCTGCTGCTCACCAGGCGCAGACTGCACTCAACTCTCCAAGCCCACCAGCCCCCTACATGCCCAGCCTGGGACACAACTGCCCCAGGGGGTGCCCCTCCCAAGCCTGAGCTCTGCACCTCCCACTCCACACCCAGATAGAGAAGCCTGAGGGTCACAGAGGGACAGCCAGCAGCTTGACTCCGCAGGGGGGCCTCCATGATTTATTTCTGGGTCCACCCCGGCCCTGGAGACCCAGGACAACAGACCAAGCCCCTCACGACCTCCTGGGGTGGTGGTGGTGGGAGCAGCCATGCCAGGGCCCTGTACCCACTTGGTGCTGTGGCCAGAAGGTGGGTCAGGACGGCCCCAGCCCTCGAGAGTGTGTCAGGCGGCCTCAGCGTACAGGCGACGAGATCCAGACAAAGCCCGGCAGGGCCCCCATCAGCCTGGCCAGCTCCCGCCGACACTGTCCCTGCAGCTGCCGCAGTGCTGCTTCCAGGCAGGCCTCCTTGCTCCTCAGCGCCCCGATCACCTCGGCAGCCTGCAGGCCCCGGCCCGCTGGTGCCCCCGGCTCACTCCTCACCAGCCGGTAGAGCCCATGGGGCTGGGCCGGGTCCCTGCCTTGGTCCCAGGCCCACCGCAGGGCCGCCAGCTCCTGTCCCACGGTCTCCTGCAAGGCCCGCAGTGCAGAGCTCCACGCAGGATCCCGGCTCTGGCCTCGGACCTGCACGGAGGAGATGGAGCCCCTCAGCAACAGCTCCCTGACTCATCTTCTCTGAGGGACAGTGTACCTGCCCAGGGCTGGCTCAGAAGGCTCCTCCCGGCTGGCTGTGGCCCACCCTCGCGGGACCCCGGCCAGCCTGGGCCCAGCCCTGTGTGCCCTAGAGCAGGCCCTCAGCCTCCATCGTGTCCCTGGCACTCCCCTTTGGGACTAGCCGGCTGCAGACCCAACTTGCTTGGGGCGGGCAGGGGCAGACTCAGCAGGCCAGGCCCTAGGGGAGAGCTAGCCCCTGATGCCCATCCTGGGGTCTGGCCTAGCTGCCCACCACCCAGGACAAGGGTGCCCAGACCACGTGGTGTGGGGCTGCAGAGAGACTGAGTGGGCATGAGCTGCCTCTGGCTCCCGTGTCCCTACCCCGGGAGGCTGGTCTGCTGGGCTGGAGGGGCTCTCCTGGGGGGTTTTCCCACCCACAGCTGCAGCCCGTCCTAAGGGAAGTGCCCCGTACCCCAGCAGGCTCTGCTAAAAAACAGCTCTGCTCGTGAAGTTCCCGGACAGGGCAACAGCCACAGCCCCGACATGTGGATTGCTACTTGTCCTTGCCACTGCCGGGGAAAGCGTGTCCCAGCACGGCCTGGCCAAGGGGACAGCCCCGAGCCGCAGCCCAGGGAGTGGAGGGCAGCAGGCATCACCACTTGGTCTGGGGCAGCAGCAGGCAGGAATGTCCTTACTTTTTGTGGAAGGGAACAAAGATTTTAGGGGGAACAATCATGCCTGCAAATTCTTTAAATGTGCAGAAAAACTGAAGCAGCAAATGTGGCAGAATGCTCACGGCGCCCTCAGCCCTTAGGAGAGGGTGCTGGGCCAGGGAGGGGCCCTTGTGCCGCAGCTCCAAGAGGCTCCGAGCCCATGTGGGCCGAACGGGGTGCAGCTGGGGGCAGAGCAAGGAGCACTCCATAGGTGCAAGGGAACACGTGGGCGTCGGAGGCCAGGTGGAGCTGGCAGGAGAACACCCTAGGAAAAGCAGCAAGATTCCCAACGGGGAGCCCAGGCAGGTGTCGAGCCATGGGGATGGGACAAGCAGCTCCCCATGGACCCTTGTGCTCCTTTGAAGATGCCCCTGGAACAGAACCGACCACAGACCTAACTGCACTGAAGCGCTCCGCCAAAGGGACCTTCCCCTCAGCCCCTTCCCACAAGAGGCCGACAGGAGTGAGCGGAAGCCACGAGGGTGCCTGGGAGGGCAGGAGAGAAATGCTGCACAGAACGAGGCTGAGGGGACCGAGGGGAACCCCAGGGATGGGAGAGGACCCCGGGGAAGGAGGGGACCCTGGGGTGAGCTCACCTGAGCCTCCCATGCTGCCCGTCGGGGCTCTGCGGCTGCCCGCAGCTCCTCTTCAAGGGCCTGCATCTCCCCTGCCACCAGCTCCCACTGCCCGGCCCTGTGGTCAGGGATCTTGGGCAGAAACACGGGCTGAGAGCCAGCGTCAGGGGCCTGTTGGGGGCAGGTGTCCAGGACTGTGTCCTGCAGAGACACCCAAGGGAGGGGGTGACACAGGGCTGCAAACAACAGGCCCGAATGCCTGAGATTCAGGGGCAGATAGCAATATGGTGGCCGGCGGGCATAAAGGCTGGGCCACAGACGGCTGCAGTCCCTGAGCCAGAGAAGCCTGAGCCAGGGGCAGGGCAGATGGCGCCAAATCCCCCAGGGCCAGCGGCCCACAGCCCATGTGGGGTACCCAGTGTGTCCCAGCCTGCCTGGAGCCACCTGTCCCCAACTGGAGGCCCCAGAGCCCCAAATGAAGGCAGAGCTCAGGCCAAGCAAGAGGGCTGTCAGCCTGGGTGACACAGAGTGAGCCTGGGGTACCATGCGGCAGCCACACCCACCAGCCCCTCAGAGGACCCAGCATCCCAGACGGCCCAGGCGCCCCCGAGGCAGAGGCTGCATGACGGGGACGGGGCGGATGGGGTGCACAAGCTCGGCCAACAAGGCCCAACCAGTTATGTGATCCAGAGAGGTGGCCCGTGTGTAATGGCGAGTGTGCGAGAGATGGGGAAGGAAGTGTGGAGAGACGGCAGGCTCCAGCGCGTCTTCCTGAACACTGGGGATGCAGTCCCCCCTGGGCTGCAGCAGCCGACAATGGATGCTCGCAGGGAGGACACCCTGCCCCGGCATTCAGCGAACCGCAAGCTGCCGGCAAATCAGGTCTCGGGGAACCCAGGGGAACCGCCGGTGGTGGAGGCACCAAAGGGGCTGGGGGTGGGAAGGGGTCTCATGGGGGCTGTGGGGATGAGAGCAAATCAGCCTCGTGGCCAGGACACAGAGGCCTCCAATGTCCCCCTGGGTGCCCTGGGGGTAGGAGTCCCTTCCCAGGGGACGGGAAGGGCAGAGCCAGCTCTCTGCCCTCAGACTCAGAGAAGACCAGGGTCAGGGCAGACCCTCACCCTCCACCCCCCAGCCCAGCACAGAGCATGGCAGGAGATATGGCAGCCGCCGCGGCCCCAGGAGGCCAGTGGTCAGGACAGACTGGTGCCCTCGCCAAGGAACCCAGGGGTGTTGGGCGTCCAGCCAGCACAGGAGTTACAGGTAAGCACCTTGCCTCATGCCAGAGCACAGGGAGGATGGCGGGGGTCAGGGAGACGGGGCTGCGCTGAGTAACGGCACAGGCAGCATGGCAGGCGGACAGACCCCTGCACGAGCCCTGAGCTCAGAGCCAGCAGCCAGGGTGCAGAGCCAGCTTTCTGGCATATGCTATGCAGCCTCTTCAGAGCCTGCCTTTCTTCTGGGAAACAGGGAGCCCCCTCCCACCACCACGGGCTGCAGTGTGGTGCTCAGGGCCCCAGAAAAGGGTAGGAAGGCCGTGCGGCTCTTACCATCCACTGCCAGAAGACCAGCTCCCGGCGCCGCCACTCCACAGTGGCTGCTAGGTGTGCGTTTTCCTGCTCTAGCACCTGCAGCAGCTGCAATGTGACCCCCAGCCATCAGGACCCCCGAAACATGGTGGGGCCTCCCCACGCTCCAGGGCCATGCCCCCTCCCTCTCATCACCACCCCAGCCACGTGACCCCCCTGGGCTCCATGCCCAGCTGCCCCTGCCCTGACGCCTCCATCCCCTGGACCGAGGTCTCTCTCCAGCCTTAGGGTCCCTGCCACGGGCAGCAACCGCCACAGTGCAGGCCCGCCTGCCTCACACCTGCTGCCCGTCACCCCCAGCCCTGAGACCCCGCCGCTGCCCTCCCAGACCCCATGTACATCCACACAGTCCCTAAGGACTTCCTTTCTATTCCCCTCCAAGACCCACCGGCACTCTTTGGGCCTCCCCTGCCCACCCCCTCCCTCGGGACGGGGACCAGGATGAGGGCACAGGAGATGTGGGGAGGGGACTGCAGGCTCAGCCAGGGTCCAAAGGGGCACCCAGGGGCTCAGAAACACTCCTGGCTATTCACACACCTGACAGGGTCATTTTGAAAGCTTGTGCCACCCATCCCTGGAGAACAGGCCCTTTGGGCGGCTGGGGCTAGGCTCTGTCCACTCCCTTTCCAGAACCTTGGGAGGGGACTGACCGTGGGCCCTGCGCCCCCAGACACTGCCGCGCACAGCCCTGTGGCACCAATACGCCAGCCCACACCACACCTGCTGCAGCCTGGCCAGCAGGAAAGGGCAGTTGTGCAGAAGAGAGCACTAGCACCCACGGGTGGGGGGAGTACAAGCAGCAGAGGACAAATAGCCAGGCCCCCAATGAGTCACCGTTAGGAAGGAACAGAGCCAAGGATGCCCAGAGACACCCAGACGCTGCCCCAGCATGGCTGGGACAAGCAGACTCCACCCAGCTGGGCTGGGCCAGGCCTTGGCAGGCCAATGGAGCCAGGTAGTACCCAAAGCCCTCAGGGCAGCACACAAACCCCCAGGAGCCACCTGCTGCCAACCCATCTCCCAGCCCCATTCCTCTGGGGCAGGATCGGCCAGCTACCTGCTGCAGCAGGAGGCCCACAGTGGGCGGCAGAGCCAGGGAACGCAGCAGGCCCACTTGCCGCTGATCCCACATCCCTGGCCCCCAACCAACCCAAGGCTGCAGGAGGCTGCCCAGTGCTGAGAGCAGGAGCCAAGCCTCTGGGACTGTGGGAGGGAAGAGGCAGGAATGGGACAACAGCGCCTGGGAAGGGGATATGGCAGCCCTGAGCCCCAGGGCCAGGCAGTGGCAGCCTCATCTCAGGAGAGACGGCCAACCCTGTGCTGTCGCGATACCCCAGGCCCTGCCAACCCAGGGGAAGGGTCAGGGCTGACAGATGGACCCTGACAAGAAGGCGTGAGGCGGTGGGGGTGGGGGGGGTCAGCGGGAAAAGGGACAGGAGGGCCCAGGGCTGGGTTGACCCTGACGCCTTCCTGCTGAGATCGAGGGACAGGATGTGATCAGCCTGGGCTTTGTCTGGGTCTGCCTAGAGCCTGGGGCAGGCCTGCCCAGGAAGCACTGTGCCCACTACAGGCTGGGCGGACCCTGGGAGAGCCCTGCCCCAGCATGGGTTCCAGTGTACAGCCCCCAGCTCCAAGTGGGAGTGTAGGCTGGGCGAGACCCCCGCCCCCTGCACAACCAGGGGCCTCAAGGCGGCCGCAGCATCGGCGTGGACCCTGGACTGGTGTCCCGGTCATGCCCGCAGGTGGCCATGGGCTCGCCCTCATTCCGCTGTCCCTCGAGTTGTCCTGGCTGCACCCATGGCCGCAGGCACCCATGCAATCAAGCCGTGGCACCCAGCAGCTGCCTGAGGTGCCCCCAACTCTAAACCCGAGGACAGCCCTGACCCTGGGGTCTTCTCTCTCAGGCCCCTCCCAGGCTCCCGCACCCCAGCCTCACCTGCTGGCTGCCCTCGGGGTCCCTGAGCACCTCCGTCTCGGTGGCAGACAGGTGGCCAAGGCTCTGGTCGCTGTGGCAGCCCCATGTGTACAAGTGGATCTGAAACAGTGTGGACCCAGGCTGGGCGGGAGGCAGCGGGAGACAGCAGCAGCGACCCCATGTCCCATCCTCCAAGGCTACCTGCCTGAGCACAAGGGCTTGGAGGGGCATGCAGGGACCCCACCCGTGGCCTCCCACCCACCCGGCCCCCGGCTGGGGTACCACGGTGCAGGGGACACCCCGGCTTCCCCATCATCTGTCCAACACGAGGCACCAGGTTCAGGGAAGGAGCAGGCAGCAAAGGTGGCCCAATGGTGGGCAGAAGGGGCTTGAGTCAGGCCCTGGGGTCCAGCGAGGCCTGGGGTGCAGGGGGTAGACACAAGTGCTGCCTTGGCCCAGGGAGGAGGGGGAACAGGGAGGCTCCCCAATGGATATGCGCCCAAAAGGCACCAGAAGACAAATAAAGGGTACATTACAAGCAAACGGAACAAGATTGAGCAAGAGCAAAATATGTCCAGGATGTGATGCAGTGGTGGGGAGGGGCTACCCAGGGTGTGACATGGGGTGGGGGGGGGTGAACGGGGTCCCAGGGTGTGAAGTAGTGGGGGGGGGGGGTCCCAGGGTGTGACAGAGGGGATGGGGTCCCAGGGTGTGACGCAGCAGAGGGCAGAAGTCCTAGGGTGTGACGCAGTGGGGCGAGGGAGGGGGCCCAGGGTGTGACACCTTGTGGGAGGAGAGAGGCTTAGAGAGGCCCCCAGGGGGATACCTTGCTGAGGAGGGCACACTGCTCCTGCTGGGTGGACACCAGGTTTCGCCACTGGAACCGTAGCTTTCCCATCAACCACTGCACATGGCGGATGTCCACATGGAGCTCAGATCCCAAGCCCAGAGCAGGCAGGCCAGTGTTGGCCCTGCCAAAGGCCAGGTCCTCACACTGGAGGGGACAAGGATCAGGCTCTGTTCCCAAACACCCAGTGGACACCCCAAGGCACTGAGTGCAAGAAAAGAGAAAGGAGACTTGGGAATGTGACCTGTGGGTCTCAGTGTCCAGGGGAGAGCAGGGCTGGCCCCAGGGGCCTGGGCCCTGAGCTCCAACCTGGACAACTGAAGGAAACAACTACCAACATACGAGGCTGTCCTGAAAGCTGATAAAGGGACACGAAGAGAGCAGAGAAGGACGATAGGGAGAAGTAGGAGGAAGGAACACGAACAAGAGAAGACGGCGAGACAGGGACATGGGAGAGGAAGGAACAAGGAGAGGGAAGAGGGCAGGGCAGGGGGAAGGAAGAAGAAAGGACAGGGAGTGAGAGGAGGCGAGGGCATGGAGGAGGAAGGGACGGAGTGAGGAAGAAAGGACAGGAAGAGGGAACAGAGAGGGACATGGAGGAGGGAAGAGCGCAGAGAAGCCTAAACAAGAGACATGGACATGAAGCTGTCCCTAGGCTTGTCCTCCACCCAAAGCAGTGGCTCCGGCCACAGGACCTCAGACCTGGCATGGCCCAGTGCCAAGCCAGTGTCCCCAGAGTCCCGAGGGCCCAAGCCAGGGCTCCGGCCCCCCTCACCCACCTCGCACACGGCCACCTCATCACCCAGCCGCACTCGGGTCCGGGCCAGCAGTCGCTCAAGCAGAGGCCGGCGGGCCAGCAGCCAGGACAGGGCCAGCAGCAGCTCACGGCTGCCCCGGGAGCCGTCCTCGGGGAGCTGGGCCAGCGCCGGCCGCGGGTAGCCCTCGGAGCGCAGCGCGGCCTTCACCAAGCGGGCTTGGGCCTCTGGGGGCGACAGGGGAGCAGTCACTGGGCCGGCTGCTTGGACGCTCACTGCCTGCCGGCCTTCTGCACCGTGGCCCGGGACCCCCGCGCGACCCCACCCTGAGACTGACCCAGTGGAGACCCCAGGGGACACGACCGGGCTCACGCGGCAGGAGAGCAGGACGGGGACCCCCGGGGCAGCCGGCCGCAGGGGCGGGGCTCGGGGAAGGTGGGGCTGAAAAGCGCGCGAGGCTCGGAGGAGGGCGGGTCCGTGCGGAGGGAGCAGCCGGCGTGGTCCTGAGGCGGGCGGGGCTGCCGGGGCTCACCAGGGGCCGGAGGGGCCGTCGCGCCGGCCTCCGAGACCGGGGAGAGCACCCGGAAGAGCAGCTGCCAGAGCGCGGGGGCCTGCGGGGGCAAAGCAGGAGTCGGCAGGTCCCGCCCGCCTTCCCGCGCACGCCCGGGCCCTCTTCCCGCCCGGGCCCAGCCCCGCGGGTCTCACCGCCTCCGGGCGGTCGAACTTGGCACGGCGGAAGGTCTCGGGGCTGGGCCCGCAGGGCAGCGCTCGACTCAGCGCGGCGATGGCCTCGGGCAGGGTCCCCGACCCGGCCCCGGCTGCTCGGTCCACCCGCCGCCGCTGGCGCCCCATGCAGTCGGTCCCCAGCTCCCGCTGATGGCCCGGCCCCGCCTCGCGCCAGGCAATCGCCGAGCAGCCGGGGCGGCGGCCAATCAACAACCGCGCAGCCAGCGCCCCGCGCCCAATCACCGCGCGACCGGGGTCTCGCGCCCAATCACCGCGCCGGCCGCGGCCCCCGCCCCGCCCGCCCCCCAACCCCAGTCAGTCAGTGCACCCGCCACGGCTAGGGTCCCCGCGCCCAACAGCGGCGCCGGCCCCGCCCCCGCAGCCCTGCCCAATCCACCGCCCTGGCGTTTGCGTCGCCGGGAGGGGCTGGACGCGCGGAGCGGAGGGCGAGGCTGCGCGACGGCGCCCCCTGCAGCTACCTTGTTTCCAGCATCCTCATCTCCCCTCTACGTGCCCATCTTGTAAAACACAGCGTCATCTCTGGCCCCGTCCAGCCCAGGTCCCTGTGGAGGGTGCTGGAGGCCTCCCCCACCGCCAACCACCTGCACCCAGCTCAGGCCACTGCTGGGGTCCTCACCTCACCTGCCTCAGGCCCACCCACCACCCTGTCTCCCTCCTCTGGGCCTGGCACTGGAGAAGGAAGGAAGCATGGGTTAGGGGGCCTCCATCTCCGCCCCTTGCCCTGCCTGCCTCGTACCCGACCCCCACTCTAGAACCCTGGTCGGGGTAAGGTTGGGAGCTCCCAGGCTTGAAGTGCATGGCTGAGTGCCCCACAGCGAGTCCTTGCTCCTCCTGTTCACCTATGCCTGAGCCCCCACCCCTAAATCCCAGACCATGCCCCCAACACCTTCTCTTTAGTCACTGCCCTTCTGCCTGCCCCCCTCCCCTCTACTGAGGCTCTGGCAGCGCTGGGTCCTGCAGGACGTTGGCAGGGTCCCAGCTCCCACCCTTGAACCCCACCCACACCCCTTGCATGGCTGCCGTGGAGACCACCCGTGGTGAGACTTGTGGAGGTGGGCTTCAAGGTCGAGGGGCTGGGCCCCTCACCTCTGAGCCCTCTTGCCCTCCCTGTCTGGCATGAGTCACTGCCCCAACCCGCCCCTACCCACCCTGTCCCCTGGCATCTTCCAGGCTGGGCCTGAGGCTGTGGCTGGGAATGCCAGGTGGTCCCTATTCCCTCATCCTCTGGCTCCATTGTCCAGAGAGGAACAGGGACAAGTTGGAGTGACAGGTACACAGGCAGACAGAGACACACCCAGCCCGGGAGAGGTGCAGGCAGAAGCAGGGATCCTGGGAGGATGAGCAGAGAGGGCTGCAGTGATAGAGAGGCCCTGTCCCCAACCTCCAGGACCCAGGCCCTACTCCCCTCCCAGAGGGGGTGTCTGTCAGAGCAGATCCCTGGGGCTCAGGCCCCACACACTGGGCCTGCGTGGGTGGAGGCCATGGGGTGCTAAGGCAGGGGCCTCTTGGCATTTACCAGAGTGTTGAACTCGATGGGTGCCACTGCTGCCAAGGGCCTGGACAGGCCTTTTGGGGTGTGTGTAGGGACACGGTGTGCCTGCGTCCGAGCGCCTGTGGGTGGGGATGTGTGTGTGGGGGGGGTCTCAGGGATGCACGTGCGTTTTGGGTCTCAGAGCAGACACCTGCCCATGTTTCTGCCCAGCCCACCCCCATCCCGGGGGCCGTGGTCTGGGGGCTTTGCCGATTGTAGGACACTTGGTGGGGGGGTCGCGGCTGCTCAGTCCTTGCCCTCACCTCCACCCCGCAGCCCTGTCCCACCCCCGGATCGCCACACCCACACACTCTCCAGCCCTGCCCCGCTGGGGGGACCCCCTTGAAAACAAGGGTGACAAACTCTTTCCTGCCTCCCCTGCTGATACTTCGTGGCCAAGATTACGGATGAGCGCAAGGACCCTGGGGGCAGCAAACCGCCGTGGGGCCGCACCCTCTGGGCGGGTAAACAGCGGTTTCTCCAGAGAGATGACTCAGACACACTCAGAGGCACACTCCCGCTCCACACAACACACACACCCAAAGGCACGCCCACACTCAGGCACACTCACCCCACAACTCACACACTCAAATGTATACCCACACTCAGGCATACCCACCCCCACAACACACACTCAAAGGCACGCCCACACTCAGGCATGCCCACACACAGGCACACTAACCCCCCACACATACACACCCAAAGGCACACACATACCACACGCAACTCACCATATGCTCAACACACTTGCACAACATACACACACACACTCAAAGGCACACCCACACTCAGGCACACTCACCCCACACACAACTCACACACCAGAAGGAATGCTCACACTCAGGCACACTCACCACACAGATCATACACACTCAAAGGCACACAAGCATACCCATCTCCACAACACACACTCAAAGTCACCCTGACACTCAGGCACACTCACCCCACAAAACTCACACACTCAAAGGCACACCTCACCCCACAAACAACACACACACATAAAGCCACACTCACCCCACACACAACACACACACTCATAAGCATGTTCACACACATGTACACACACATAGTCATAGAGACACCCATAGACACACACATAGTCATCTTCAAACACCCATGTGTGCACACACCCTCACACACTCAGACACATGCTCACAGAACACACAAATACACATGCACACATAGGCACCCACTAATAGGCACACACACAAAAGCACACACATGCTCACACACATGCTCACAGAATGCATTCATACACTCATTGGCACACCCACATACACATTCACACACATTTAGGTACACAAATGGTGACACACACAAACACATGCAGACACACAGACATGCATACTTACAGGTGCACACCGAGTCACACACATACATACACACACTCCCTGGAATGCCCCCGAAAACTTCAACCACAGACTGCCATGTCCCTCAGCCTCCCTTTCTCCTGCACCCCCACCTGTCAGCCCGTGGGGGCTGGGACCGCTCTCAGCTGCAGGCCCCGCAGGTGCCAGGTCCCGGGTGCTGTGCCCAGCTCCTCCCTCTAATGACTGCCCAGGCACTGGTCTCCTGCCTGAGGCTTGGCCCTGGGCCACTTGGGCCCTTGCCAGCCCCCTCAGAGCCCCGGGCCCACCAGACACCAGGCCTCTTGCTTCCCTCAGCTCCTGGCCCAGGATGCATTTGTTGAATGGAAAAAGATACTCTAGGTAAGCAGTAACCAAAAAAAAAAAAAAAAAAAAAAAAGTTGGAGTAGTGATTCTAAGACAAAATAGACTTTAAATGCAAGAATGTTATGAGACAAAGAAGGACAGTGTATAAATAAAAGGAGAGATTCAGGAAGAAGAAATAACAATCATAAATATTCATGCACATAGTCAAGGTGCCACAAAGTACATGAGGCAAACACTGGCAAAACTGAAGGAAGTGATAAACATCACTACAATAATAGTGGAGACTTCAGCACACCACTACCTTCCATAGATAAAATAAAGGATCAGTAAGGAAACAGACAAATTGAATAAAATGATAAACAAACTAGACATAATATACACATATAGAAACCCAAACAGCAGGATATGCTGTCTTCTCAGGTGATCATGGAACATTCTCCAGGATAGAACATATGCTGTGGCAAAAAACAGACCTTAATAAAATTAAAAATTTGAAATTATAGAAAGCACTTTGATCATAATGGAATGAAACTGGAAATCAATAAGAGCTGGAGAACTGGAATGTTCACAGATATATGGAGATTAAACAACATGCTCTTAAACAGTGAGTCAAAAAATAATTGGCAAGAAGAATTGGTAAATATCTTAAGATCAAAACAAGAACACAACATATCACAGCCTATGGGATGCAGTTAAGGCTGTGCTGGGAGGATAGCCCTGAATGCCTACCTTAAAAAGAAGGAAGGAGCTAAAATCAAAGTCCTAACCAAACACCTGGAGAAACTGCAGAAAGAACACAGTAATCCCAAAGCAAACAGAAGGAAAGAAATAACAAAGATTAGAGCAGAAATAAATGAAACAGAGAACAACAGCAACAAAAATAGAATCAATAAAACGAAAAGTTAGTTCTTTGATAAGATCAATAAAATTGACAAAACCTTAGGTAGAGAGACAAAGACATTAAAAGAGGAGATACAAATGAATAAAATCAGAAATGAGACAGCTCATTCCCATGGACCCAGAAGAAATAAAAAGATTGTAAGAGGATATACTAAGAGCAACTGTTTGCCAACAAACTACCAACATACATGAAACGGACAGTTTCCTAGAAACACGTGAACAACCTACGCTGACTCGAAAAGAAAACAAAAGACCATAAGAAACCAATCACAAGAAATTGAATCACTCATCAAAAACCTAACGAAAAAGAAAAGCCCAGGACCAGATGGCTTCACAAATGAATTTTACCAAGCATTCCAACAAGAATTGATACCGATTCTAATTCTACTCCAATTCTTTAAAAATTAAAGATGGAGTACTGCTTAACTCATTCTAGGAAGCCCACACCACCCTAATACCAAAGAGTGACACAGATACTAAGAGGAAACTACAGGCCAATATCTCTAATGAATATAGTTGCAAAATACTATATTTTACCAAATACTTGCAAATTGAATCCAACATCATCTTAAAAGAATTGTACACTGTGACCAAGTGGTTTTGTTTCAGAAATGTGAGGTGGTTCAATATAAGGAAATCAATAAATGCAATACACAACATTAACAAAACAAAGGGAAAAACACATGAGCATCTTGATTGATGCAGAAAAGGTATTTGACAAAACCCAGCCTCCTCTCTTGTTAAAAATGCTTCAAAAGACAGGAACGGAAGGAAACTTCCTCAATACAATGAAGGGCGTATAGGAAGAACCCACAGCTGATGTTCTACTCAATGGTTAGGGACTGAAAACTTTCCCTCTAAGATGGAGAACAAGACAAAATGCCCACTGCCATCACCGTTATTCAACATTGTGCTGGAAGTTCTATCTAGAGCAATTAGGCAAGAAAAGGAAATAAAAGGCATCCAAATTGGAAAGGAAGAAATAAAACTGTGGTTATTTGCAGATGACATGATCATATACTTAGAAAGCCCCAGGAAAAAAAAAAAATCTATGACAAAGCTACTAAAGCTAATAAGTTCAGCAAAGTGGCAGGATACAAAATCAACATGCAAAAATCAGTAGTGTTTCTCTACAGTAGTAATGAGCTATCTGAGGAGGTAGTCAAGAAAGCAGTTGCATTTCACAATAGCAACCCAAAGAATCAAATATCTAGGAATAGAGTGACATCATCAACATGGTGACATAAACAGCTACTGAAAACTTCCCCAAAGATGCAGCAAAAATGCACCCGATTCATTCACAACTCTGGAGGGAGGTATAGACCAGAGAAGGACCCTACAACTGCTGAATTGAAGAGAAAAATATCAGGTAGGAAATTCCACCCCAGACCTCTCCCCTCACATCCGGTGAGTTGAAGGTTATTGAGCTCGTCATCCTGGAAGATCTCCATGGCCATGGGTACAGCATCTCCATCCTGGCTGCATACATATTCTGGCAGATCAGAATGCCCAGCAGACATGGTAGCTTGCTCAGCAGAGGAAACGTAGTTGTTGCCTGGATATATGGACTCAATATCAGGTGCCAGCCATGCTCGTTGGCAAAGCTCTGTGTGTGGTTGTGTGTCCTTGTATCTCCTACAGCTCTGACTAGAAGGAATAGGTGATGGCAAGGCAAAGCAGACATCATGACAATTTATTAAATGTCCCTTGAACTCTTGAATAGTAACCTGGGTGCTACATCCCATTTTTATTGGATGGAAGCACTCAGAATTTGGATCGGTATCATAAAACAAATATTTTCTCTCCAGGAGCTCCTCTGCACATATTTTATACATATATTTCAGACTAAGTTGGTTAGTCTTAGTTACAATAAAGATCATGTCAAAATGGTGTATTACATTCCTAACAGTATGAGGAGTGTACAGATCTGATAGGGCAGATTGAAGTTTCCACTTGCATTCTTCATTGCTAAGGCCTGTAGTAAGGTTTTATGAAGATGCTGTAAAACAGCATTTCCTTGTCCCTCGCCACAGTCACTTTTCCTTCTTTTTCTGAGAATTTGGAAGCCATGTAAGAATCCTGAAAATCAACACTGTAAGTATAGTAATAATTATTAGGATGACTCTGGACTTAGCGTAAGTTAATATATCAATTATCCCACCAAAGATGCCTTTGGTAGCAGCACCCACAAAACTGGCAATTGTTTTAGCAGCTGAAGGAGCAGCAGGCCAGGCACCCTCCAGCACTTCTCCTCGTTGCTTGATCCACTCTGGAGCTTCCCCTTCATGTAGGGTCATGGTGAAATATTAGTTGAGGGTTTTCAAAATGTGTCACCCAAGTAATCCATTGGGAATGCAAAGCTTTTCTTTCTGGCAAGGGTGTTTTTTGAATACATGTGGGTGAGGCTAAAGGTGAGTAAATCTGTACTTGCACATATTATTGTGGCAAGTCTAGACCCTTAATTATTGCTTTATGCATTGTTGTGAGTAACTTTTTAGTAGGCGTAAACTTCATTTCAGCAGGAGTAAGTATAAAATTAACATATTGAATAGGTTTTTTACCTACTTTATTAGACATTGAATATGTCCTGCTGTTGGTGATTTGTGAAATTTAATTATTAAGGGTTTCTGAATATCCCTGTTTTCTAAATAAGAGACATCATTCAATTTCTTAATTATTTCCTGTAATGCCATGCTTTCTTCCTCCATCCGTTGAATGTGTTGCCCTTTTGCTCTGCTAATAACAAGATACAAAGTTTAGTCCATTCAGCAAAATCTGTAATAAAAACTTGAGCAAAGTTTAAAAGCCCCAATATACTTTGTAATTGTTTCAAGGTTTTAGGAGCTGAGATATTTAGAAGTTTTTCTCTAAACTCTACCGTTAAACCATGACCTTCCTTAGTAATATTAAAACTGAGAAATGTAACTTCTTCTTTTGCTATCTCTGACTTTTTTAAAGAAACAATGTATCCACTCCTTAATGAGATTTTAAGCACTTGTTCTAGTATAATTAAATGTTATTCTTCTGTTACATTAGAAAAATATATCATCCACATAAATCTCCACACCTGGTATTTCTTTTAATATATCCACTACATTAGCAGTAAATAATGCTGGACTACTAATGAAACCTTGAGGTAACCTTGTCCACACTAATTGTTTTCCTTCCCGAGTAAATGCCATTAACCAGTAGCTTTCTATTGTAATGTGATGTGCCCAGAATCCATTTAATGAATCCAGTGTAGTTTTATATTATTCTCTCTGCATCTGTGTTAATATCCCTATTGAATGTTGACTTTGACTGCTAGTAAAGGAATAATTTTATTAACTGCTCTAAAGTCTAAAACCGTCTACCATGATGCATTAGGTTTGGGAACTGGATAGATGGTAGTATTCATAGAACTGTTCTAATGGAGTAGCAGTCCTTGTTTTATTAACTGACTTGTCACAGTCTGCATGGCTGGTTTTGCCTTGTAGTTTATGTGACGCTGCTTCTGTGGCTTTGATGCAACAGTTCCTATTGCCGTGTGATGCGGTCGCAGTTGACTCGTCTGGGGTGGGGGGTGGCGGCCGGTTGCCAAATCCTAGGCTCTCAGGATTGCTTGGAGGGTACCGGCAGCGGGGGCTCTTTCCCGGAGGCGAGGGCGAGGCGGGGGACTGGGCCCGGTCCCCGGCGTAGGCGTGCAAAGTATGGAGGGTGGCGAGAAAGGAACAAGCAGGACACGGTTCTTTTAGGGTGAAGAAGCCAAGAGAGTTTATTAGGGGAGAGTACAAGCTTATATCGGGCGTTTAGAGGGCGGGGTAGCTGTAGAGGTTAAAGGCTTGGATTGGTTCTGAGAGGGCGCGGAGGTTGTTTGAAAAGGGGCGAGAGTTGCTCCGGTAACGGTGTCTGGCAACAATGTATGCGCACTGGTGGTAATGGGAGTTGCACTGGCAACGGGGAGTGTCCGGGCAAGATAAGGGGGTGGGAAAAAGGCGGTTCCCTCCGGCAAGCCTCCCCTAACAGTGGTATTTTGGGTGAGGAAATGGGGCCTGCCTCCAGCCTCACTTTCCCAGGCCCGGGGGGCTGCGGAGGGCGCTGTCGCCCGTGCCCACCACCCTCCCCAGGGGCTGATCAGGTCCCCCAGCCCAGGCCCGCCAAGTCGAAGCACGTAATCAGTGTCCCGCATTTCCCCGTTCTTTTCTAATTAAAGGAAGAAGCTTACTGGAGAGGCCCGCTAAGGGATGAGGGAAGGGGGAGGCCGGGGAGGGGAAAAAGGGGTTGACGGTGGCTCAGCGAGGCTGGAGCTCGGCGTTGGTGTGGCGCCCGGGCGCTCGACAGGGGCCTTGCTGCTTGCGGGATGGACGAGGGTGGGGGGTTTAAAGTTGGAGGTTTAGAGAAGCTGGAGCTCGAGGTTGGTGCGATGTTCAGACGATCGAGAAGGGCCTCGCGGTCGGCGGGTTGACCGGTGGCGGTGAGGTTGCGGAGGGTTGGTTGTCATCTCGGAGTAGGGAGCGTCAGAGGTGGCGAGTCGCTGGTACTGGACTTGCACGAACGAGGAGAAAATAGCATCCGTTTGTTTTTTTACAAGCTGGACAATTCTGCGGATAATGCAGGGTCCTAAGGTGAGAGCTAGAATAATCATTAGTAGGGGGCCGAGGAGAGGGAGGAGGTAAGGGAGGAGGGGGGTAAAGATGTGGGACTAATAGCTGGTGGCTTCATGGTCTCTTTTGCGTTGTTCCAGTCTCTCTCGGACCTTCTTTAGGCTGTTCTCGGCGAGACCTGTGGAATTGGTATATACACAGCACTCTTCTCCTAGGGCGGCGCAAAGGCCTCCTTCTTTGAGGAGGAGAAGGTCGAGACCTCGGCGGTTTTGGAGCACTACCTCAGAGAGGGAATTGACAGAATTTTTAAGATGGGAAATAGCGTCTTGTAGGTGATGAATGTCCTTGTCAACAGCCGCCCGGAGGTGAGTTAGGGCGGAGCCTTGACTGGCTAATGCAGCGATTCCGGTGCCAGCGCCTGCAAGACCTAGGAGGGAGGCAATCGTGAGGATGGTGATGGGCTCTCGCTTTTGCAGTGGGGTAGAAGCTGCAGTTGTTTCCAGGCGGAGGAAGAAGTCTTCCTTGCTGTGGTATAGGACCCTAGGGATGAGGACAATTAGGAGGCAAGTTTCATTAGTTGTATTGAGGGTTTGCACGTTAAGGCAGGGGGTAAGCCCTGTAGAGGAGCAGAGCCATTGGGAGGAGTTATGAGGGATGAGAAATTTTGCAGAGCTGCTGGGAGATGAGTAGTCGGCGCAAGCTGTGAGGCTGGGAGAGTTACTTGAGCGAGGGCGGATGCACTTTCCTGTAAAGGAGACTGAATGAAAGGTTAGGGGGACGGCAGAGGTATTCCAATTGCATTCTGAGGGGCTGTCCTCTGTGTTTTCTGAAAAGGAGAGGTTGGAGGCAACTGGCTCATACAGGGGGGAGGAAGTGGAGAGGCAAAGCCAACAAGAGGAGGTAAGATTAGGGTTGGAGGAATTCACTGAGGTGAAGGCCGCTTGGATAAGGCTGAGGAGGGGAGAGGAGTAACGGGGGGGGGGGGCGGACGAGGTCGGGGTGGTGGTGTTGGCGACGCGCCGTTTGCAGCTGAGGTGCGGTTTCCGGGTGTGCTGCTTGTACTTGAGGTGCGGCGGGGGGGCTGTGGAAAAAGGGGGTTAATGACTTGGTTGGGACCTATGCCAGAGGGTGTTCTTAATGCAGTATTTTGGCCTGGTTGGTTTGCAGCCTCTTTTTTTATGAGAATAAGTGATCCTGGGTCGGTTCCGTCCTTATAGATTCTGAAGCCCCAAGTTCGACCGAGTAACCAGGAGGGATTAGTGGGGAGCTGCACTGTAAGATTAAGATGTGTGCAGGATTCCTCGCTTTTTTGGCCGAGCCAGTTAACTGTAGGGAGTTTGCACCCTGTAGGGGCCCACTTTAAGGTAAGGTATACAAGGGCTTGGAGTGCAACTAATTTGTGCGTGGGAAGGGGCCACTGCTCCACCCACATAGGTTCCTCAGTATCCCACTGCAGAGGAACGGGCGCTGGAGGTGTTAAACGAGCAGTGGCGCACAATCATCCAACCCCATTTTTGGTTTTCTCATGTGGGTGAGACAACAGATGTTGTGAATGAAGATTAACTGAAATTTTATGGTCCTAATAGGCATTTGCATGGGCAGGAGATACCATTTAGTTTACATGCTGCCTTTCATGGTCCTTTATGCCTCACTACATATCAGATATGTATTTGACTGGAGTGAATCTGACTGGCAGTACCTCCTGGCTATTCAGTGTCAAGACACTGACATGGCAAAGGGTCACAGTACAGGGAAACATGAAGTAGTGAAAGGAATAGGTCTGGCAAATTTGTCTCCTAATATATCTGCTTTCTTGGGTTTTTAGTAATGGTCTGGGCAAGACTGAGGATCTGCCTTAGGGAGGACATGCAAGATGCTGGGTGTGATGGTTTAAAGCTCTATGTACCCAGAAAAACATGTTCTTAAACCTAATACATTCCTATGGATTTTGACCCATTGTAAGTTGCGGTCGCAGTTGACTCGTCTGGGAGGGGGAGGTGGCGGCCGGTTACCAAATCCTAGGCTCTCAGGATTGCTCGGAGGGTACCGGCGGCGGGGGCTCTTTCCCAGAGGCGAGGGCGAGGCGGGGGACTGGGCCCAGTCCCCGGCGTAGGCGTGCAAAGTATGGAGGGCGGCGAGAAAGGAACAAGCGGGACACGGTTCTTTTAGGGTGAAGAAGCCAAGAGAGTTTATTAGGGGAGAGTACAAGCTTATATCGGGCGTTTAGAGGGCGGGGTAGCTGTAGAGGTTAAAGGCTTGGATTGGTTCTGAGAGGGCGCGGAGGTTGATTGAAAAGGGGCGGGAGTTGCTCTGGCAACGGTGTCTGGCAACAATGTATGCGCACTGGTGGTAATGGGAGTTGCACTGGCAACGGGGAGTGTCCGGGCAAGATAAGGGGGTGGGGAAAAGGCGGTTCCCTCCGGCAAGCCTCCCCTAACAGTGGTATTTTGGGTGAGGAAATGGGGCCTGCCTCCGGCCTCACTTTCCCAGGCCCGGGGGGCTGCGGAGGGCGCTGTCGCCCGTGCCCACCACCCTCCCCAGGGGCTGATCAGGTCCCCCAGCCCAGGCCCGCCAAGTCGAAGCACGTAATCAGTGTCCCGCAGTGTGATGAGGAGGAATTGTTCTTTAACTGACCTGATTTTCCCACTTTTGCCATAAGGAATCATATTTATGTAAAAGTAACCTTAGTTTACCCTTCCCTTGTTCAGAGAGGTTAGAACTCTGAATAATGTCATTTCTGTATTCCTCAAGTGGCAATTTAAAAGTGAGTTCTACTTCACAATTCATTAATTTAATCCAAGGCACAACCTTACAGCTATTAAAGCATAATCTAATTCTGGGGAGTTGACTTGTCCTACAACCTTATGTCCATCCACTTTAAAGGTTAAATACTACATAGGCATTTTTTTGTTTACCATGAATAGTATGTATTCCCACATAATCTACTAGATCATCATCATTTAAAAATTCATTGGGAAACAGAAACCTCTGCCATTGAGTCATGATGTCCTTTAAATATTTTGCCCCTATGCTGGGCCTGAAGTTCTGTCAGGAGATGAAATAGGAGAGGGAGGGGAACGTGCTTGCTGCAGTAAGTGCACAGTCCTGTTATTTCCCCCTGACCTTCAGGGTTGTGAATTACTTTTAACTCCTCTGTCTTTTTACTGGTTTCATGGTTGTTGTTGAGTTTTCATTGTCTGTAGGGATTTGGAGAGCTTCCCTCTGGTTTATTAAAGCATCAAGGTCAATATACATTGGGTCTCAGATTATATTGTCTCAGTTGTCTGGGAGGATCTTCTCCAAAATTCTGTGGTTGTTGATGGTTTTGGCCTTGCATTCCTTCTCAGTCCTGTTTTTCTCTATTATCTCCCAAGTTCCCTCTATTTCTAGGAATAGGGGGCACTTGGGAGATTGTGGAGGACATTGGGATAGAAGAGAGGATCTGAAGACTCCTCTGTTTTGATTCCCTGTTTGTTGTTGTCTTCTTCCATTGCCTCCCTGTTGATTAGAATGTTGTTGAGATGCTGGTGGATGTTGCATAGTTTGTCCAAGAATGTTAAGTCCAAGGGATTGATATACTTCAGTGACAATTTCAAGAAAAGTGCTTGCTTTAGCTTTATTACCTGGAAGTATATATCATTGGGTTTGAACAGCAACTACTGCTTGCCCTGGAAGCAATGGTTGAATTATGCCACTAACTAGGGCATAGTCATCATTAGAGAACATCATCCTCATAGTAAAAGCCACTGTAACACCATCAGAATTAGCAATATCCTTTAACACACTGGGCAAATGGTGTAATGCCAAACTTCCATGAGCTCTTTGATAAATAGCAGCTATGGTGCTATTCCAACCCTGTGCTTCTTGGTCTGTGACATGCAATGCAGCATGTGAAGCTAATAAAGCATTAACAACCTGTTTTTGCATAGGTCCATTGATAATAGGCATTATACCTTCTATAGCCTGTACATTTCATCCAAGCAACAATGCTATGGCCTGGGGGTCATTGGGTGTATCTTCTACAACAACTTGAAGATGATTTATAGGTAAGGCTAATGCTCCAGGTTGAGGTTGTATAATAACCTGTGGCTGAAGGGGAGGATTTTGTAGCTGAGGTGCCCCCATACTTGCCACTATTGAAATCTATCTATTATTTCTCTCAGAAGTGCTACTTCTTCTTGTATCTGCTAGTTATTTAATAGTGTTAATTCAGCCATTGTTGTGGGTAGGAAATGGTGGCTTAAATCATTCCCTGGCAGCCAATGACCAGTATATAATGGTCCATGTCTATACACTCCAGTTAAAGATGGTACATCTGAAGGTGGCAGCATAGAGAGGAGTGGAATTTAGTTAGTCCCTTGGAACAACTAATGAACAACCAGAAAGAACTAATAAGTAATTTGGAATAACTGCTGGGGAACAACCATGACTATCCACATATCATACACCAACCTGGATTGGGAGGAATGCCTGAGGCATTTGTCCTTTCTTAGCTTCTCTGGACCAAGAGTCTGCTTCCAATTGCTGCGAAACCTTGCTGTGGTAGAAAGCAGCCCTCTCCCAGAAAGTGAATATAGCTCAACTGAGCTCCAACTGGGGTTTTAGTTAACAAACATGGACTGCTGAATACAAGCTACAGACCCCCAACAAGCAGACAGAGGCTTTTAGTAATGACTGACCTTAGAGAGCCAGAAGACTCATCTGTCCCAGGAGGGCGAGCCTAGAAGACCAGTTATTACCTCTGGCTGACAAGTGAAACTGGGGAGCCATGGACTGGCTCTAAAAGGGGACTTTCTGTCCCTTTTTCTCTCTATCTATCCGAGGGGCTCAGAGGAGAGAGCCACAGCCATTTTCAGTTCGCAGCACTCTGACCCATATGGTGGAGATAACAGAGAGATAATTTAAATGCAGATGATAACTCCCTAGGGGGTGTATCTTCCCAAAGAGAAAGGAGGTGGGGCCCAGCTTTCCCTTCAGAACCAGACCCCAGAGCCTGGGGGAAAACAGCCAAAGCAGAAACTGAAGGGAGCAGACCTCCTTACACCAGTTGCAAGCGATAAGCTGACAGGCACCACCTGCTGGGCAGGTGACTAAAAGCACAGCAACTGGAAACCTCACAGGAAAATGTCATTCCTCTAAGATACACCCTGTTTTAGTTTGCTAGTGCTGCCAGAATGCAAAATACCAGAGATGGATGGGCTTTTATAAAAGGGGGTTTATTTGGTTACACAGTTACAGTCTTAAGGCCATAAAGTGTCCAAGGTAACACATCAGCAATCGGGTGCCTTCACTGGAGGATGGCCAATGGTGTCCAGAAAACCTCTGTTAGGTGGGAAGGCACGTGGCTGGTGTCTTCTCCAAAGTTCTGGTTTCAAAATGGCTTTCTCCCAGGATGTTCCTCTCTGGGCCACAGCTCCTCTTCAAAATGTCACTCTTGGTTGCTCTTGGGGCATTTGTCCTCTCTTAGCTTCTCTGGACCAAGAGTCTGCTTCCAATGGCTGTCTTCAAAATGTCTCTCATCTGCAGCTCCTTTACTTTCTTCAAAGTGTCCCTCTTGGCTGTCACTCCTCTTCAAAATGTCACTCACAGCTGTACTGAATTCCTTCTGTTTGTCGGCTCATTTATATGGCTCCACTGATCAAGGCCCACCCTGAATGGGTGGGGCCACACCTCCCTGGAAGTATGTCATCAGAGTTATCACCTACAGTTCGGTGGGGCACATTTCCATGCAAACAACCTAATCCAAATGTTCCAACTTAATCCCCACTAATATGTGTCCCACAAGATTGCATCAAAGATAATAGCATTTGGGGGGACATAATACATTCAAACTGGCACACACCCTGAATATAACCCCATTCTGAGACCTGAACCTGTTCTGGTCTGGGAAAATCTGATTGGGGTAACCAAGGAAACCAGATGTCTAGACAACAGAAAACTACAATGCATAGTAGGAAAAACAAAGATATGGTCTAGTCAAAGGAACAAACTTACACCTCAGTCAAGATACAGTTGAGATATTGTTTCACTTTAATGAAACAATCTATTAAAAATTTTCAAAGAAATATGCTAAATCAAATAAAAAACCAAATCAATGAGTTCAGGGAATATTTAATAAAAGAGATGAAGGTGGTGAAGAAAACACTGGGTGAACATAAGGTAGAAATTGAAAGTTTTAAAACACAACTGGCAGAATCTACAGAAAAGAAAGGCAAAACACAAGAGATGAAAAGCAGAATGGAGACATACAACAGCAGAGTCCAAGAAGCAGGAGAAAACACTCAGAACTGGAGACCAAGATACCTGAAATCCTACACACAAAAGAACAGAGAGGGAAATGAATGGAAAAATATGAGCAACATCTCAGGGACTTGAGACAACATGAAATGCATGAATGTACATGTCATGGGTGTCCCAGAAGGAGAAGAGAAGGGAAAGGGGGCAGATAATAGAGGAAATAATCAATGAAAATTTCCCATCTCTTATGAAAGACATAAAATTACAGATCTAAGAAGCACAGTGTACCCCAAACAGAATAGATCTGAATAGGCCTATGCCAAGACACTTAATAATCAGATTATCAAACATCAAAGACAAAGAGAGTATCCTGAAAGTAGCAAGAGAAAAGTGATCCATCACATACAAAGGAAGCTTGATAAGGCTGTATGTGGATTTCTCAGTAGAAACCATGGAGACAAGAAGGAAGTGGTGTGATGTATTTAAGGTACTGAAAGATACCACCAACCAAGAATCCTATACTTGACAAAACTGTCCTTCAAATATGAGGGAGAGTTTAAAATATTCTCTGACAAACAGACAATGGCAGAGTTTGTTAACAAGATGCCTGCTCTATAGGAAATACAAAAGGGAGCACTACAGACAGATAGGAAAAGATAGGAGTGAGAGGTTTGGAACACAATTTTGGGTGAGGGTAGCACAGCAAGGTAAGTACACTGAACAAAGATGACTGTGAGTATGGTTAAAGGAGGAAGGTTATGAGCATGAGGGACACAAGAAGGAAAGAGGAAAGATAAAGACTGGGACTGTACAACTCAGTGAAACCTAGCGTGCTGAACAGTTGTGATAAAATGTACAAATATGTTTTTACATGAGGGAGAACAAATGAATGTCAACCTTGCAAGGTGTTAAAACTTGGCATTGGTGATGTTGTCTTACTCTTTTTTCCTACTTTAGTAACTCTATGTTTCCTTCTGTTGCTTTTTAGCTGCCATGTTTTGTTTCTTTCTTTTTCTTTTGTCTCTCTACCTTTGACTCTTCCTCCTTCTTTGCGGAAGAAATGGAGATGTCTTCATATAGATAGTGGTGATGGTGGTGAATACATAAATATATGACTATACAGGAAACCATTGATTGTTTACTTAGGATGGAAAGTATGGTGGGTGAACAAAACCATCTTTTTAAAAAAATGGATTGAAGAGGAAACCTTAAGGGCACTTCATTGAGTGAAATGTCAGACACATAAGGACAATTATTGCATGGTATCATTGATATGAACTAATTATAATATGTAAACTCATAGACATGAAATATAAGTTACCAGGATGTAGAACGAGGTTAAAGAATGAGGAGCAGTTGCTTATTATGAGCAGAATGTTCAGCTAGGTTGAACTTAAGTGTTTGGAAATGGACAGAGATGACAGTAGCACATTATTGTGAGAATAACTAACAGGGCTGAATGGTGTGTGAATGTAGTGGAAAGGGTAAGCTTAGAGTCATGTGTCACCAGAAAGAAAGTTGGAGGTTAAAAGATGGGAATGTATAACACAGTGAATCTTGTGGTAGACAATATCCATGATTAACTGTACAAATATTAGAAATCTCTTTCATGAACTAGAACAAATGTATGACACTATCACTAGAATTTAATAATAGAGGGGTATATAGTGAAAAAATATACTATTGCAAACTATGTACTACAGTTAGTAGTATTTTAACATTCTTTCATCAACAGTAACAAATGTACTATACCAATACTGAGTCAATAATGGAGGGTGGTGGTAGCTAGGGGTATGGGAGGATTTGAGTTTTCCTTTCTTGTCTTTATTTCTTTTCTGGAGTAATGAAAATATTCTAAAAATTGAAAAAAAAACATAATTGTGGTGATGGATGTGCAGCTGTATGATGGTACTGTGGGCAATTGATTGTGCACTTTGGATCTTTGGATAATTGTATGGTATATGAACAATCTCAATAAAATTAAATAAAAAAAATTATCATAAAGTAAAAGAAATGGTACATCCCCTAGTTTAGCCATTAATTGTGCATAAGAAGCATTCAGTAAAATATCTGTAGTTAAATCAACAGGTCCAGGTGCAAATGTATAGGGTTGTTGTGGTAATGGCTGTCTGTCTCCATCCTGAAGATCAATTTGAATCCTAGCAAAACTGCTGCTTACTCCCCAAGGCCCTGCATCAACTCTTACAGTAAAAATATCCTGATGCCGTGGAGTCCTAGCTCCTGACAGCCCTATTAACACTTGTAATTCTGCAGCATCTAAATTTGGAGGTTGAGCCATTACTTTAGACAGTGCCTAGAGTCCCTAGGGAAAATTAACCAAGGTACAAAATCAAAATTATTCTTGTCTCGAGCCCCATGTTGGGCACCAATTTTCATGGGTTTGTCTCTTTACATCTCAAACCTATGATCTCAGTTAGAAAAGGCCTGAGCCTAATCAGGTTGTCATTCAGTCAGTTTGGGCTCCCACCCAATTAAGAGCATAGGGACAGACAATAGTTTAAAGGTAAAGAGCACTCAAGACAGGAATTCACCTTTAACACATCTTTGCTAAAGGAGCACTTAAGGTAAAAGGAACAAGTTTACAATGTAAAAATTACTTGATACATTACCAAGCCTGGGAGCCCCCACTCCTCCAGATGAAGCTGGACTTGAGATCAGAGAGCTTCCTCTTGTTTGAGTTAGAGAAAATTTATAGCATCTTGATTTAGAGTAACTTCATTAAGTCATAGTCTATTTTTACATTAAATGATGCTTCATGAGCATGAATGTCTCACAAAGCAAAGCATCTCAATCCGTGAGTACTTCAAGATCAAAGGAAGGTATCCGTGTTATCAGAGACTTAGATTTGAATGCCTGTAAAGCTCTACTGATAATATTTTTACTAATTAAGCTATGATTTCTGTAAGAGTAATGTAACATACTTTTACTTATATAAAACTTAGAGAAGAGATTACTATTACTTGTCTCTGACTTGTTACTATAGATTTTTTTTCTATTCTATTGATTAGTTTAGATATTACATCATATTGATAAACATACATTTGATTAGGACTGTATTCATCCTTGCTATGTTATTTATGACTTCTCTACAATTAAAGTAATAGCTGCAGCCCATCCTGTTTTCATAGAGGACTAGGTAATTACATGCTACCTGTATCTAAGAAGGTTGAGAGGGCCTTTCTGCTTCCTTGGAAATATTCACAGTCCTTTTAGCTGTTTAGCTTCTACTTCAGTATAATTTTCTAATATGGAACTTGAAGGGTATGAAAAATCTGTCCCAGTTTTTATAGTAAGGCCTTTCCATTTTTTGTCATTTGGAAATTGTACTTGAGTGTTTTTAGGTGAAAGTTCTGTTAAATATCCTTCTATATCAGAAGGAATAACTGGTTCTTCACTATCAGAACAGAAAACATCAGGTGGTATATGAGAAGAGCATGGAGAGAAGGAATCAGTGTTCTCATTATCAGATTTCTCAATAGAGATATTTTCCTGTAATACTATCTACAGGAGACTCCTTTAATCCCAAGGGCAAAAATAGGTTGAAAGTGAAAGGTTGGAAAATGACATTGCATGCAAACAACAACCAGAAAAGAACAGGAGTAGCTATACTAATATCAGACAAATTAGACTTGAAACATAAAGCAATTAAAAGAGGCAAAGAAGGACACTATGTATTAATAAAAGGGGCAATCCGTCAAGAAAGCATATCAATAATAAATACCTATGCACTGAGCCACTGTGCCCAAAAATACATGAGGCAAACAAGGGCAACACTGAAGGGAGAAGTAGACACCTCTACAATAACAGTTCAAGACTTCAAAACACAACTCTCATCAGTGGAGAGAACATCTAGACAGAAGATCAGTAGGGAAAGAGAGATTTTGAACAATATGATAAATGAACTAGAGTTAACAGACACTTAAAGAACATTGCATTCCACAACAGCAGGATGTATATTTTTCTTGAGTGCTTATGGATCATTCTCCAGTATAGACCACATGTAGAATAACCAAAGCAGGTCTCAATAAGTTTAAAAAGATCAAAATTATACAAAATACTTTCTCTGATAATAATGGAATGAAGTAAGAAATCAATAACAGACAGAAGGTTGGAAATTTCACAAATATATGAAGGCTAAATGACACACTATTAAACAACCAGTGGGTCAAGGAAGAAATTACAAGAGATATCAGGAAATATCTTTAGACAATTGAAAACAAGAGCACAACATACCAAAACTTATGGGATGTAGGAAGACAGTGCTGAGAGGGAAATGTTTTGCACTAAACTCCTGTATTAGAAAGAAGAGAGAGTGAAAATCGAGACTTAACTGCTCACCTGGAGGAACTAGAGAAAGAACAGCAAACTAACCCCAAAGCAAACAGAAGGAAAGAAATTACAAAAATTAGAGCAGACATAAATGAAATTGAGAACATGAAAACAATAGTGAGAATCAACAAAACCAGAAGCTGGTTCTCTGAGAAAATCAATAAAACTGATGAACCATAGCTAGGCTGACAAAGAAAAAAAAGAGAGGATGCAAATAAATAAAATCAGAAATGGGTGGGTGGGGAGACATAACTACTTACTCTGCAAAAGTAAAGGAGATAATTAGAAGATACTAGGAACAACTATATACTAACAAACCAGACAACTTAGACAAAATGGACAACTTCCTAGAAAAGCATGAGCAACCAACATCAAACTGAGAAGAAATAAACCTCAGCAAACCAATCATGAATAAAGAGATTGAGTCAGTCATCAAAAAAACTTGTGAAAATGAAAAGTCCAGAACCAGATGGCTTCATATGTGAAATTTACCAAGCTTTCAAGAAAGAATTAGAACCAATCCTGCTCAAACTCTTCAAAAAATTGAAGAGGAGGGAACGCTACCTAATTCATTCTGTGAAGCCAACATCACCCTAATACCAAAGCAAAGACATTAAAAGAAAAGAAAATTACAGACAAATCTCTTTAATGAATATAGGTGCAAAACTCCTCAACAAAATACTTGCAAATTGAATCCAGCAGCACTTTAAAAGAATTATACACCATGACCAAATGGGTTTTATTGCAGGTATGCAAGGCTGGTTCAACACAAGAAAGTCAATTAATGTAATACACCATATCAATAAATCAAAGGGGAAAAACCACTTTGATTGATGCAGAAAAGGCATTTGACAAAATTCAGCACCTTTCTTGATGAAAACAATTCAAAGGATAGGAATAGAAGGAAACTTCCTCAACATGATAACAGGAATATATGAAAAACCCACAGCTAACATCATACTCAATGGGGAAAGACTGAAAGCTTTCCCTCTAAGATCAGGAACAAGACAAGGATGCTACAGTCACCATTGTTATTCAACATTGTTATGGAAATTCTAGCTAGAGCAATTAGGCAAGAAAAGAAATAAAAGTCTTCCAAACTGAGAAGGAAGAAGTAAAGCTTTCACTGTTTTCAGATGACATGATCCTGTGTGTAGAAAATCCTCTAAAAATCTACAGCAAAGCTACTGGAGCTAATAAATTATTGCAGCAAAGTGGAAAGATACAAGATCAATGCACAAAAATCAGTAGTGTTTCTATATGCTAGTAAGGAGCAATCTGAGGAGGAAATCAAGAAAAAAATTCCATTTACAATAACAACAAAAAGAATAAAATACTTTGGTATAAATTTAACCAAGGACGTAAAAGGCCTATGCACAGAAAACTATAAAAAATTGCTAAAAGAATTCAAGAAAGACCTAAATAAAAGGAAGGACATACCGTGTTCATAGATTGGAAGACTAGATATAGTTAAGATGTCAATATTATCCAAATTGTTTTATAGATTCGATGCAATACCAATTAAAATCCCAACAACTTACTTGGCAGAAATAGAAGAAACAATAATCAAATGTATTTGGAAGAGGAGGATGCCCTGAATAGCCAAAACTATCTGGAGAAACAGAAATGAAGTGGGAGGTTTCACACTACTGAACATTAAACTATATTGCAAACTACCATGGTCAAAAGAGCAGGGTACTGGAATAAAGATAGATATTCTGAACAATGGAACCAAATTGAGTGTTTAGAAATAGACCCTCTCATCTACAGGCAATTGATCTTTGATAAGGTGGTTGACTCAACTGGGACAGAGCAGTCTCTTCTCCAAATGGGTGCTTGGAGAACTGGATGTCCACGTCCAAAAGAATGAAAGGGAACCCCTATCTCACACCTTATACAAAAATTAACTCAAAATAGATCAAAGGCCTAAACATTAGTGGTAAGACCATAAAACTTTTAGAACAAAATGTAGGGTAATATCTTAAATATCCTCTAGATGTTACACCCAAAGCATGAGCAGTGAGAGAAGAAATAGATAAATGGGATCTCCTCAAAATTGAATACTTTTTGCACATCAAAGAACTTTGTCAGGCAAGTAAAAAGGCAGCCTATGTAATGGGAGACAATATTTGGAAACCACATATCAGATAAGGGCTTAATATCTAAACTATATAAAGAAATCCTACAACTCAACAACAAATAGACAAACAATCCAATTAAATAAATTGGGAAAAGAGATGAACAGACAGTTTTCTGAAGAGGAAATACAAATGACTCAAAAACATATGAAAAGTTGCTCAATTTCACTGACTATTATGGAAATGCAAATCAAAACCACAATGAGATATCATCTCATACCTATTAGAATGGCCATTTAAAAAATAAAACAGACAATTACAAAGTGCTGGAGAGGATGTGGAGAAAGAAGAACATTTATTCACTGTTGGTAGGAATGTAGAATGGTGCAACTGCTCTGGAAGGCAGTTTGGTGGTTCCTCAGGAAGCTAAGTATAGAATTGCTGTATGATCCAGCAATCTCATTACTGGGAATATACACAGAAAGTGAAGGCAGGGACACGAATGGACATTTGTACATCTATGTTTATGTTATAGTGTACATCTATGTTTATAATTCACAATTGCCAAGAGATGGAAACAGCCCAAATGTCCATCAACAGTCATGGATAAACAAACTGTGGTATATACATACGATGGGATATTACACAGCTATAAGACAAAATAAATTCATCATGCCTGCAACAATGTGGATAAACCTTGAGGACATTACATTGAGTGAAATTAACCAGAAACAAAAGGGCAAATGCTGTATGGTCTCACTGAAATAAACTAACTATAATGAGCAAACTGTGAGAGTTAAAGTTGAGAACACAGGTTATTAGGAGATATAGAAAGAGGGTAGAGATTGGGCATTTGATGCTGAAGGAGTACAGAATGTTCAACAGGATTGGTTGTAAAGGTCCAGAAATGGATAGCATAATACAGTGTGATGTTAGTCCAATATTGTAAGTATAATGAACAGAGCTGAGGTGAGTATGGTTGAAAGACGAAGGCTAGGGGCAAGCATGACACCAGAAGGAAATACATAGGATAAAAACTGGGACTGTATGTCTTAGCAAAATCTAGAGTGGACAGTGATGATGATTAATAGTACAAATATAAGAAAATTTTTACTTGAGGGAAAACAAATGAATGTCAACATTGTAAGGTATTGAAAATGGGATGGTGAATGGAAAAAATACAATCAATGCAAACTAGGATCTATAATTAACAGTAACATTGTAATATTCTTCCATTAATTGTAACAAAGGCAATATATCAAACTAAATGTCAGTAAGGGGGATGTAAGAAAGGGGTATGGGACTCTCACTGTTGTTATTTCTCTTTTTGATATTTTTATTCTTGATTTTTATTCTTTTTTCCTCTTATTTATTTGTGGAAGAAATGGAAATATCCCCATATAGATTGTGGTGGTGAATGCATAACTATGTGATTATACCAGGACCCACTGATTGTTCACTTATGATGGATTGTATGACATGTGAATAAAACTATCTAAAAAATAAACAGAGGGATACAAATTCAGGAGGAAATGTGTTGGTAAGGAAGTAGAATTGTGCACTCCATCTTGAGAGCAGTGTGGAGGTTCCACAGGAGGCTGGGTTTAGGGTTTTCACATGATCCGGCAACCCCACTATTAGGTATATACTTGGAAGAACTGAAAGCAGAGACATGAATAGACGTTTGCACACTGCTGTTTATGGTGATATTATCCATGGTTTGTGATGGATGGAGGTGGCCTAAGGGTACATCAACTGATGAACAGAAGGCTGAACTGTGGTGTACGTATATACATGATGGAATATTGAGCGACTGAAAGAAGGAATGAATTCGTGAGGTATGCAACTAGGTGAATGAACCTTGAGGATATTATACTGAGTGAAATAAGCCAGAAACAAGAGGACACATATTGTAGGTTCTCACCAATATAAAGTATAATGAGCAAACACTGAGAATTGAATGTGAGAGCTTATGTTATCAAAGGATAGAATGTGGGCAGATATTGGGCAACTGATGATTTAGGAGTACAGAATGTTTAATAAGTCTTATTGTAAAGGTTCCTAGATTGTAAGCTCTTACAGCAGTCATCACATCTATTCCTGAATTATAACTGTTATTTCTAAATTGTGAGATGTGGGGCTCTTTGGATATAGCCTGGAACTTTGGGTATTTGTGTGACACCTGAGACTCAGGGATAGAGTTCTGCAGCTCTGAAAGGCAACATTACTTTATCAAGCAACTGGTAAAGATGCTGGAAAAGAGATTAGACTTCAGTTAGAGATTTGAATGAAGCTGGTTGATTAGGACTAAGGTAAATCAGAATACAGGGTAAAGGATGATATTGACTGTATTTTAAAATTTCAACTTCTGTGTGAAACCAAAAGAAGAGATGCTTATTTGGTACAAAATTTAAATTTTCTGTAGCACACTATCTAATTTAACCTGTCAGGTCAGTTTATTTAAACAACATAATATTACATGGAACCTAGAGTAGGGAGTGAGCTCTTGTTATTCTGTACAGGCTAATGTAATATCCTGATACATTCCAGGGCGTTTGGGGCAGAAAATAAAAGAGTATTTGCAAAGTACCCTTGAAGGACTGGGGGAAAATGTTGAAATATTAAATTTCTCCACCTGGGAAAATCCTGATATTTTCTCAAGCATTAGGGACTACCAATTTGATAAGCCAAGCCCTCAAACTTGGGACTTGCCTTTATGAAACTTATTCTGGCAAAGGAGAAGCTAAGCCTACTTATAAGTATGCCTAAGAGTCACCCCCAGAGAACCCCTTTTGTTGCTCTCTCTAAGCCAATTCTGCAAATAAACTCACTACCCTACCCCCGAAGTGGGATCTGACTCCCAGGTGTGTAAGTCTCCCTGGCAATGTGGGACATGACTCCCAGGGATGAGCCTGGCCCTGTCATCATGGTATTGAGAATGCTTTATTAGCCCAAAGTGGGGAAAATGAACCAAAATAGTTTCAGTGGCTAAGAGATTTCAAATAGAGTCAAGAGGTCCTCCTGGAACTTACTCTTATGCATTATATAGGTATTCCTTTTTAGTTCTGAGTGTATTAGAATATATAGAAGAAATACCTGAAACTGTTGAACTGTAATACAGTTGCCTTGATTCCTGAAAATGATTGCATAACTATATAGCTTTTATGGGTGACTGTTTGTGAAAACCTTGTGACTGACACTCCCTTTACCCAGTGTATGGGCAGATGAGTAATAAAATAAAGAAAGAAAATAAATAAATAATGGGGGGGAGGGGAGAAGGAGTATGGGATGTTCTAGTTTGCTAATGCTGCTCGAATGCAAAATACCAGAAATGGATTGGCTTTTATACAAGGGGGTTTATTTGGTTACACAGTTACAGTCTTAAGGCCATAAAGTGTCCAAGGTAACACATCAGCAATCGGGTACCTTCACTGGAGGATGGCCAATGGTGTCTCATAAATCTCAGTTAGCTGGGAAAGCATGTGGCTGGTGTCTGCTCCAAAGTACTGCTTTCAAAATGGCTTTCTCCCAGGATGTTCCTCTCTAGGCTGTAGTTCCTCAAAAATTGTCACTCTTAGTTGCCCTTGGGGTATTTGTCCTCTCTTAGCTTCTCCGGAGCAAGAGTCGCTTTCAATGGCCGTCTTCAAACTGTCTCTCATCTGCAGCTACTCTCTCAGCTTCTGTGTGTTCTTCAAAGTGTCCCTCTTAGCTGTAGCTCCTCTTCAGAACATCACTCACAGCTTCACTGAGTTCCCTCTGCCTGTCAGCTCATTTATATGGCTCCACAGATCAAGGCCCACCCTGAATGGGTGAGGCCACACCTCCATGGAAATACCTAATCAGAGTAATCACCTACAGCTGGGTGGGGGCACATCTCCAAAGAAACACTCAAAGAAATCTAATCAAAACTGATAATGTCTGCCCACACAAGATTACATCAAAGATAATGGTGTTTGGGGGACACAATACATTCAAACTGGCACAGATGTTTTGGGTATTCTTTCTTATTTTTATTTTTTGGAGTAATAAAAATGTTCTAAAATTGACTGTGAGACATTGATTGTATTCTTTGGATGGATTATACAGATCTCAACAAAATTGCACTGAAAATATCTAGGAATAAACTTGACCAAGGATGGAAAGTACCTGTACAGAGAAAACCACAAAACATAAATAGCTAAAAGAAATCAAAGAAGACCTAAAAACTGGAAATACATTCCATGTTCATGGATCAGAAGGCTAAATGTTATTAAGATGTCAATTCTGCCCAAATAGTGCAATGCCAATAACAATTCCAGCAGCCTACTTTACTGAAATGGAAAAGCTAATGATCTAATTTGTTTAGAAGGGAAAGGGGCCTCTTATAGCCAAAAGCATCCAGAAAAAGAAGAATGAAGTGGGATGGCTCACACTTCCTGACTTTAAAGCATATGATAAAGCCACTGTGGTCAAAACAGTATGGTACTGTCATAAAGTTACACATACTGACAAAGGGAATCAAGTTGAGTTTCAGAAATAGATCCAGTGGTTCATGGTCAGCTGATTTTTGCTAAAGCTCCCAAGCCCACATAGCAGGGACAGAACAGTCTCTTCAATAAATGATGGCTGGAAAACTGGATATCCATATCCCAAAGAATGAAAGAGGACCCCTATCTCACTCCCAAAACAAAAATTAACTCAAAATGGACCACAGACCTAAATATTAGTGACAGAACCATAAAACTCCCCGAAGAAAATGGAGGGAAACAGCTTCAAGATCTAGTGACAGGTGGCGATTTCCTAGACCTTACACCCAAAGCACAAGCTTTGAAAGAAAAAGTAGGTAAATGGGAAATCCTCAAAACTGAATACTCCTGTGCTTTAAAGGATGCCAAAAGGGTGAAAAGGCAGCTGATTCAGTGGGAGAAAATATTTGGAAACCGCATATCTGATAAGGGTCTTATATCCAGACTATACAAAGAAATCCTACAACTCAACAATAAAAAGATAAACTACCCAATTCAAAATTTGACAAAATACTTGCGTAGACTAAGCCCAACTCTGCAAATAAATTCATCACCCTCCCCACAACATGGGACAGGACCTCCCAGGTGAGTGAATCTCTCTGGCAAGGTGGGACATGGATCCCAGAAATGAGCCTGATCCTGGCCTAGAGGGGTTGAGAGTGCCTTTGTGACCAAAAAGGGGAAAAGAAAGGCAACAAAATAAGGTTTTAGTGACCAAGAAATTTCAAATATGGTCAAGAGGCTGTCCTGGAGGTTGCTCCTATGTAAGCTACAGCAGATATGCCAAATGGCCACAGTATGCCAAGCCCTAATTAACAGTAGTACTGAAAATCCTAAAGAATATCCAGGTCCATATCTGAGACTATAAAAGTTTCACTCACTGAGTTTATTTTTCAGAAGCTTAAATCCTCCAGAGAACTCCTATGCCAGCTAAGTCCCAAGACCCAGAGGCCACAGCCTCTTCAAGAACATCAACCAGATGCATCTCCCTTTCCCATGATGTCAAAACCCCTTTACAACATGAATAAGTTCGGGTGGTCACTGCCTAGACTTCTCTGAATTTTGGGAAAGGGATTAAACTAGAGGAAGGGGTAGCAACAGACAAGATAGAATTTAACAAAGGATTTCAAATACTGAATCTCTATATAATTTTCTTTTTCTCAGTTGCTAGGGTATTAGAAAAGCTAGAAGGAAAGAAATGAAATGGTGGAGTTGTTAACACATAACATTCTTTGAAATTTGCTCTATAGCTACTTGTTGAGCTCTACTTTGAAAGTTTATCACTTTTTTGCATATCTGTTATATTTCACAATAATAAAATAACTGAAACTATGGTACTATAGCCCATAACATTCGTTGAAATTTCCTATATAACTACTTGTTAAATCATGCTTTGAAAATTATCACCATTTTGCATAGATGATATATTTCACAATAAAAAATAACTGTGTCCCGGCCCGCGGGACAATCAACGGAGGCTCTGATACCTGTAAGGGAGGAATGGTATGGGACAAGAGACACAAGGAATGACAGCAAGACAGGTTTCTGATCAAGCTGCAAAATTTTATTGAAGAGGCAGAGTATATATGCCCTGGAGGGAGAGGGGGTGGCTAATAAGGACAGGTAGCAGTCTGGGATTGGTGATTGCTGTTGCTAGGGTGGATGGCCAATGGGTGGCCACTGTTTAGGCGCGAACTAGCTACTGCTTAGGCGGGAACTACTGTTACTTCCTTGAAGAAGGCTAATTATAACTTAAGCTGTTCTTGCATCAGCCCTGGCAGCCATGTTGCATGTTACCAGTATCGCTGAAGGTGAATATTATATATGCTACCTTAATTGTCCCCAACATAACTGAAATTGTGGAACTATAACTCTCAACATTTTTTTAAATTTTCTTTATAGCTACTCATTAAATTGTATGTTGAAAGTTTCACCTCTGTATATATGTTATATTTCATAATAAGGAAGTAACTGAAATGGTGGAACTGTAACCCATAACATACTTAGAAATTTGTTCTCTAACTACTTGTTAAATCACACTTTGAGAGTTATCATTTTTATGTGTGTATGTTATAAACAAAAAATTTTAGAATAGGAAAAAGCCTTGAACAGACATTTTTCCAAAAAGGAAAATGGCTAAAAAGCACATGAAAATATGCTCAACTTCTCTAACTATTAGGGAAATGCAAATCAAAACCACAATGACATAATTTCACACCTATTAGAGTGGCCAGTATTAAACAAGCAGGAAACTACCAGTGTTGGAGAGGATGTGGAGAAATAGGAACACTGATTCACTGCTGGTGGGAATATAAAATGATACAGCAGTTGTGGAAGGCAGATTGGCAGTTCCTCGGAAAATTAAGTATTGGGGTTGCCCTACAATTAGGCAACCCCACTACTCAGCATATACCCAGAAGGACTGAAAGCAGGGATGCAAACAGACATTTGCACACCTGTTCATAGAGGCATTATTCACAATTGCCAAAAGATGGAAGAAACCCAAACATCCATCAACAGGTAAATGGATAAACAAAATGTGGTATATACATATGATGGGATTTTATACAGCAATAAGAAGGAGTGAAGTCCTGAAGCAGGTGACAACTTCTATGAACCTTGAGGACATTATGTTGAGTGAAATAGTCAGACACAAAAGGTCACATATTTTATGATCTCACTAATACGAACTTATTATACTCAGTAAACTCATGGACATAGTATCTATAAATAGGTTACCAGGAGATAGAATGAGCTCAGAGAATGGGGAACGGTTGCTTAAGATGTGCAGAAATTTTGGGTTGAATGTAAATGAGAAGAAATGGGTAGAGGTGACAACAGCACATTGCTGTGAGTAGGACAAGTGCTGTACTGTGTGTGAGTGTGGTTGATAGGGGAAGTTAGGAGTCATATACGTCAACAGATGGAAAGCCCAAGGTTAAACCATGGGAATGTATAACTCAGAATAATGTGTGGTGGTGGATGATTGCGATTAATAGTAAAACTATAAAAATTGTCCTCCATGAGCTGGAAAAAATGTGTGAAACTACTACAAAGACTTAATAATCATGGCGTATATGGGAAAAAACACACCTAGGGCAAACTACGGACTATAGTTAACAGTAACGTCTTAGTATTCTTTCATCAGCAGTAACAAATGAACCACAACAAGGCTAGGGATCAATGATAGGGGGATAAGGGTTATCAGGTGTTTTGGGTTTTCTCCTCTTCTTTTCTTTTTTCCCCGGAGTAATGAAAATGTTCAAAAATTGATTATGGTGATGAATGTACAACTATGTGGTGATACTGTGAACCACTGATTGTATACTTTGTATCAATTGTATGGTGTGTGAATACATCTCAATAAAATTGCATTGAGAAAAGAAACTCTCAAGCCATTGTCCCAAGTGGCTGTCCCGTTTATATTCTGTCAACAAACTGTATGAGTGCTCCAGTTTTCCTGCATCTTTGACAGCATTTTGAGTTGTCACATTTTTAAATAACTTTTTTTAGGAATTGTTAAGGCTATGTAGCAGTTTCTATTGTAGTTTGCATTTCCCTAATGGCTAACGATGTGGAGCTCCTTTTCCCATTCTGATTTGCTGTCTGTATATTCACTCAGTGGAATGTCTGACCCTGTCTTTTGCCCATTTTCCAACTGAATTATTCCTTTTTCTATCTTTCAAATTTTGAGAGTTTGTTGTTCTGATTCTTTGAAGCTGTAGTACCCCAGAAAGGAATGTGTTCTCCAATCTCTTCGATCCCTGCGGGTGTGGAGCTACTGCGGTGGGACCTTTTGATCAGGTTATTTCAGCTGAGGCTGCCCCAGGTGGGTCTCTACCCTGGTCCTGGAGCCCTGTATAAGAGCATGAAGTAGAGAAACTTAGAGAGACAGAAGCTAAAAGAGAGAAACACAGAAGCTCAGAAAGAAAGCCACAGAGGGAGCAGCCAAAAGCTGAATGCAAGAGAACCCAGGAGAGAAGGACCAGCAGATGGCACCATGTGCCTTGCCGTGGGACAGAGGAGTTCCAGATCTCCAGAAGCCTTTCTTCAGGAAGAAGGTATCATCCTGTTGATGCCATGATTTGGACATTTTCAAAGCCTCAGAATGGTAAACTTATAAGCTAATAAATCCCCATTGACAAAAGCCAGCCCATTTCTGGTATATTGTATTTTCTCAACTTTAGTTAAGTAAAACCATTGTGTATTCTAGATGTTCATCCCATGTTGAATATATGATGGCAGCTATTTTCTGCCGGTCTATGACTTCTCTTTTCATGCTCTTAACATGGTCTTTGGGAGACATTTAAAAAAAATATTATCCAGTTGGCCACCCTTTCTTTTTACAGATCACGCTTGTGGTGAAATTCGAAGAATGCTTTGCCTAATCTTTGATATCAAAGATTTTCTCCTGTGTGCTTTTCTAAATGTTTTCTCCTTATCATTTTACACTTAAGTCCATCATCCATTTTGAGGTTTGGATTGAGGCCATTTATTTTGCCTATACTCATCCAAGTTCTCAAGCACCATTTCTTGACGGGGATATCTGTTATCAAATGAACTGTTTTTGAACTTTTGAGAAAACTCAATGGGACCTTTTACTGTTGAGACCTACTTATGGGTTCTCCAATCTGGCCCATTGAATCCACCATTACTATAACACTTTCTTAATTACTATAGTTATTAGTAGGAGAGTGAACATAAATTTTATCATCCAATCTGGACATATTATTATTATTATTATTATTATTATTTTACTTTTTAATGAGAAGGGCATTTCAGTTCTTAAAGCTGGTAGAAGGCAAAATACTAGAACTGGATTGGCTTTTAACAGTAGGGATTTCTTAAATTACAAATTACAACTCTAAGGTCTTGAAAATATCGAAATTAAGGCATCAACAAGAGGATCCCTTCTGTGAAGAAAGGTTGCTGGCATCGGGGTTCCTCTGTCAGATAGCAAGACACATGGCCAGTGTCTGCTGGTCCTTCACTGATTCCAGAGGCATTTTCTCTGAGCGACTCTGGGTTCTCTCTTAACATTTTCAGAGTGTTATCTCCCTCTCTCTCTCCCTCCCTCTCTCTCTCTCTCTCTCTCTCTCTCAGAAAGTGCTCCAGTAAAGGATTCAGACCCATCTTGAATTGGAGGGTCTCAGTTGAAACAACCTAACTAAAAGCTCTCTGTGATGGTTTGGGTCTGTTATGTACTCCAGAGAAGACTATGTTCTTTTGATCTGATCTTGGGGGGGGGGCAGACCTATTGTGGGTGGGACCTTTGGATTAGCTTGTTTCCTTGGAGATGTGACACCACTCTTTCAAGGTAGGTCTTAATCTTTAATGGAGTCCTTTAAGAGAGCTCATGGAGACAGAGAGCTCAGAGAAGTGAAGAGATGTAATCCAGAGTTTCCCCAGGGAGAAGCTGAGAGAGAAGCTAAGAGATGTAATCCAGAGTTTGTCCCTGGGAGAAGTTGAGAGGGAAGGTAAGACAGAAGCCCAGAGACATTTTGGAGAAAGCCACAGAAACCAGAAGCTGAGCCCAGCAGAGAAGTATCAGGAGAGCCAGCCATGTGCCTTGCCATGTGACAGAGGAACCACAGATGGCATCAGCCTTTCTCAGAGAAGGTATCTAGCTATTGATGCCTTAATTGGGACATTTTCATGGCCTCAGAACTGTGAATTTGTGAACTAATAAACCCCACTGTAAAAGCCCATCCATTCCTGGTATTTTGCATTCTAGCAGCTTTTGCCAACTGAAACAGTCCCATAACAGGTCTGCACACACTATAGTGGATTAAAAGAACATACCTTTGAGAAACTAAGATGGCGGCTAGGTGAGACAGGAGAAAACAAACACCTCTATGGAAAACAGTAGATAAAAACCAGAAAGTGACCCAGAATACCGTTTACAGCGATGCGCCAGCTGGACAAGTTCTACTAGTTCCACAGGGGCCGTATACTTGGTGAAACTGGGAGTCTGCATTCTGAAATGAGTGAGCAATCTGGCTGGAAGACCCGCAGCTGCTCAGCATTGTGGGGAAGCCAGGGTTTAGCATTTGGAGACTAACGGGCTCTTTAAAAAAAAAAAGAAAAGGGAAAAACCCAGGAGCAGCTGCAGCTGTGACAGTGAGAACCATGCAGTAAAACACAGCAAGAGGGGGCTGGGCCAGCCTCTCGGTGTCTGGCCTGCAGGATAGTCCGCTGCAAATACTCTTGGGGCTGGGGGAACGGAAGGGAGAGCCGGAAGCTGAAAGAAACCCTGCGGCTCGCAGCTGGCTCCCCGGAGGGCTGGAGAAACTCCTGCCCGGGACCGTGCCAACAGCCCAGAGCCCCACCAGTTGTCCCGGAGCTGGGAAGGAGGAACTGTGCAAGGAGGGGGGTGTTGAGACCCCCCCATTCGGCCATCTTTGCATCAGGCTGAGAGCAGCCCTGCACGGCCCGGCGGCCCGGGGCTTCCCTTGAGGGACAGCATGCACTGGTGATGTAGCATGGCATTCCCTCGGCAGAGGTCCTGGAAGATCGCGGCTGGGCAGGGGTACCCACTCAGAAAACCCAGGGACACTACACCAAGTCTGGTGGTTTGTGGGACAGTGAGAGATCGGGTCTGGGGCTGAACTGAAATGAAGGCTTAGACTCTTGCAGCAGCCTTGAATCTCCAGGAACCTGGGGGATTTGAATATTAAAGCTGTCTTTCCTCCCTGGCCACCTGTACACAAGCCTCACATTCGGGGCGGACAGCTCCAGCAACACACCCAAACTGAGTTCTCCAACTGAACCCCACAAGAATCATTTCCCCACACACTGTGGGGACAAGGTGGAGTACTGACTTGAGGGGTATAGGTGACTCACAGACGCCATCTGCTGGTTAGTTAGAGAAAGTGTACGCCACCGAACTGTGTTTCTGAAAAATTAGATAGGTATTTTTTTTACAACTTGAAAGAACCCTATCAAGCAAAGCAAATGCCAAGAGGCAAAAAACAACAGAAAATCTTAATGCATATGATAAAACCAGACAATATGGAGAATTCAACTCCAAACACACAAATCAAGATATCAGAAGAGACACAGTACCTCGCACAATTAATCAAAGAACTACAATCGAGGAATGAAAACATGGCAAAGGATTTAAAGGACATCAAGAAGACCATGGCCCAGGATACAAGCGACATAAAGAAGACCCTAGAAGAGCATAAAGAAGACATTGCAAGAGTAAATAAAAAAATAGAAGATCTTATGGAAATAAAAGAAACTGTTGGCCAAATTAAAAAGACTCTGGATATTCACAATACAAGACTAGAGGAAGCTGAACAACGTCTCAGTGTCCTAGAAGTCCACAGAACAGAAAATGAAAGAACAAAAGAAAGAATGGAGAAAAAAATCGAAAAAATTGAAATGGATCTCAGGGATACATAGATAAAATAAAACGTCCAAACTTAAGACTCATTGGTGTCCCAGAAGGGGAAGAGAAGGGTAAAGGTCTAGAAAGAGTATTCAAAGAAATTGTTGGGGAAAACTTCCCCAACCTTCTACACAATGTAAATACACAAAGTATAAATGCCCAGCGAACTCCAAATAGAATAAATCCAAATAAACCCACTCTGAGACATATTCTGATCAGACTGTCAAATACTGAAGAGCAGGAACAAGTTCTGAAAGCAGCAAGAGAAAAGCAATTCACCACATACAAAGGAAACAACATAAGAGTAAGTTGTGACTACTCATCGGCCACCATGGAGGTAAGAAGGCAGTGGCATGACAGATTTAAAATTCTGAGAGAGAAAAATTTCCAACCAAGAATACTTTATCCAGCAAAACTCTCCTTCAAATTTGAGGGAGAGCTTAAATCTTTCACAGACAAACAAATGCTGAGAGACTTTGCCAATAAAAGCCCTGCCCTACTTCAGATTCTCAAGGGAGCCCTACCAACAGAGAAACAAAGACAGGAGAAAGAGATATTGAAAATTTTAACAGACATATATATTACCTTACATCCCAAATCACCAGGACACTCATTTTTCTCCAGTGATCACAGATCTTTCTCCAGAAGAGACCGTAAGCTGGGACATAAAACAATCCTCAAGAAATTAAAAAAAAAAAAAAAATTGAATATATTCAAAGCACATTCTCCAACCACAATGGAATACAAATAGAAGTCAATAATTTTTGAACTGTAACTCCACTATTTACTTCCTACATGATATAAAATACACAAACTCTAAGGACAAATCAGTGGTTTTGAACTCAATGTAAAATATGTAATTTTAGACAACTATATAAAGGTGGGGGAACGGAGGAGTATAGGAACACAGTTTATGTGTCCTATTGAAGCGAAGGTGGCATCAAAGAAAAGCAAGATCGATATGGATTTAAGAGGTTAATTTTAAGCCCCACAGTAAACACAAAGTAATTATCAGAGAATAGAACCATAGAGATGAAAAGTAGAGTTTCGGTTAAGAGAAATGGGGGAAGGGGCAATGGGGAGGTAAGAAATGAGTGTAGGGTTGCTGTCTGAGTTGAAGGGAAATTTCTAGTAATGGATGGTGGGAAAGAGCATTGCAACATTCTAAATGTGATTAATCCCACTAATGGAAGGCTAGGGAGGGGGTGGAATGGGAAGATTTAAGCTGTATATATGTTTCCACAATTGAAAACAACAAAAAAAGACAGTCTAGATAGATGATAATTGAATGCCAAGGATGAACTTGGATGGGATTGGAGGATAGAGGACAGGTGGCTCAAAGGGACACAGTTGAGACATAAGGAAAAGGAAATATAGAATGTAAGCTTCGTATCATTGTTGAATCTCTTGTACTTCTTAGCTGCGCTTAATGGGATTGCATAAAAGAATGTTCTTGTTCATGGGAAGTGTATATGTGAATTATAGTGTATGTTCAAGGATGTGTGCAGCTTGCTCTCATACGTTCAGAAGACAGAGCAATAGATGATGGATGATAGGGAGGGAGGGAGGGAGGGAAAGAAATAGTGATGTGACAGCAATGTTAAAGTTGGTGGATTGAGCTATCGGGGGAGGGGGTCAGGGTATGATGGAATTCTGTGTATGGGTTAGTACTGTTTTTGCAACTGTTCCTATAACTTTGAATTTATTTCAAAAAAAAAAAAAAAGGAACATAGCCTTTTCTGGGGGTACATAACAGCTCCAAACTACCACAAAGGAGCACACATAAAACTGTGGCAAATAATAACTTTAAAGCAGAACTCTCCTTACTTACCTGGCATCGTTGATCACTGTGACATGACTGTTGATAAATTTTTGGATCTTTTGCGGTGAAAATTTCGGTAATGATATTAACAATCATCCACTATATGTCTTCCTAAATGGCACTTGGGAGATTGAGTCTATAAAATATTTTATTTGACTGGTGATGACATAGACTCAAATCCTCCAGGTGTGTAGGACAAGCCTCCACTCCAAAGTCTAAAGACCCAGCAGGTCCTGGCTTAGTGGGCAGGGGTGATGGACCGGGAGTGGTGGCCTGAGCAGGGGCTGCCCACACTGGATGAGACCAGCCTGGTCTGTATGGTCTCATGTCTTCTTGGCCTCTTCTCTCCATGTTTTTGTTGAGGGCTAAAGTGCTGAGAACCTTAGATGGAAGGGTCAGCTTAGAGGAGACCACTGTCCTGATTTAGTTCTAGGCTGCCTGGGTCTGCTTTCCCTGGGCAAACGCAGTCCTGATGGGAAAGCCAATGTCACCACTTTATTCACACATGTCATTAGATTTGGAGGAAATTTACAACCATGCTGTTTCCTTGACTGGCATTTCCCCATATCCCATGCCCGCCTGACAGGCCAGCCCAGTATGAAGCAAGCCACTTCCATACCCTGGACTGGGGCCATGTTGGAAGCCACTGCATTATCCTGTGGGTGACTTTTGCAGCATGTCTCTATGACTGAAATTAACAAGGGTCATAACTGACATTTGACTTGATACATTGCCTTTGGTTTATGGATGCCCCCCAAATTTCCCATGAGAAATAGGACAAAGAATAAGAAATTGTGGACTGAATAATAGAGTACAACTCAAGATGCCGTATCAAGAAGATCTCATCATAAATGATGGAAGTTCACTTTTCCGTCACCTAGCACGTCAGGGGTGGTTGCGCACTGGGCAATGGTCTGTGTCTAAAGATCAGACCCGCCTACCAAGTCCCTGTCATGCCCTTGGGTGGCTGTTGTTTCTGGGAAGTCTCCGTATTGGAGCTGTCTCCTGTCCTGAGTGATTTTTCACTTGCAGTGAGTTGACTCTCACCGTGTCGGGTTTATTTGGATTCTGGGGAGTGCCCAGGCCTCCACATGGGTGCGTTTCTGGAGCAGCAGAAAGATCTGACTGGCAAGGACCACAAAAAGAGTTAGATTCTTCTCTCTTTTGCTGTGCTGCCACTTTCTGCCACTCTGCACCTCACAGCTCCCTTCATAGGCAAGGGAATCAAATGGAGGCTGAGCTGCCCCCAGGCAGAAAGACGTCCCTGAACTGGTGGAGCCAAATGAGCTTGTCTGGCTTCTTCCAAGACCTCTGACATGGAGCTGTGGCCTCTGGCCACAGAAACCCCCATTTCCTGAGCCCCAAGGTGAATGTAACCACTGAAGTGCAAATGCTTTCCAAAAAGTCTCCTTCCCGAGATTGTTCAGAACTCCTGGGCATACCTAGAGCCAAACGCACCGGCTACTCCACCCTTGCCTTTCATGGTTTTCACCCAGAGACCTGACTCTCTTACCTATTCCACCCAACCCCAGGGATGACCCGGGTCCACCCACTGCCACACCCAGTGGTTGTGACCTAATAATAATGCCCTCTGGTAACCAGGTGACCCACCCAGGCGTGGGAGCCCAGAGCCCTGATCAGCTCTGTGTTGCCTGTGAGGACCTCCCTAGGAGACGTGTCCTCAGCTGATGGTGCAAACCAGGTTCCCTGAGTAAATGCCCTTTACCCATTCTCTTCAGACAGCATCACGTGGCTATGGCATGAGGCTGAAAGAGGACCGGGGGACCCTCAGGGGAGGTCCCATCTTGCTGCTTGGGCTCTGGGCACTCCTGGGTCCAGTCCAGTGTTCTCCCGGCCGTCCCTTGTGGCGCTATATCTCCTCTGAGGTGGTGATTCCCAGGAAGCAGATGCACCGTGGGAGAGGCATGGAGGTGCCAGGCTGGGTGTCCTACAGCCTAAAATTTGGCGGCCAGAGACACGTCATCCACATGCGACTCAAGAACCTGTTCAAGCCCAGACATCTGCCAGTGATGTCCCAGGATGACCAAGGAGCCTTACAGATGGACTATCCCTACGTCCCAAGAGACTGTTACTACCTCGGCTACCTGGAGGACATTCCCTACTCCCTGGTCACTGCTGACACGTGCTACGGGGGAATCAAAGGTATTATGAAGCTGGATGACCTCGCCTATGAAATCAAACCTCTCAAGGATTCCCTCAGGTTTGAACATGTTGTTTCTCAGATAGTGGCAGAAAGAAATGAAACAGAGCCTGCAATTAGACAACGATACACAGAGGCTACTGACTCCTTCTTCTCTGCAGCAAATACCAGTGCAGCCCCGAGGCTGAGTGCTACATATAAGGCTTCCCATGCAGGTGGTATCCAAGGCCTTGGTCAATGTTCTTTTGCAATGTACAGTGTATTGAACAACATGTCGAAAGCCGTCAGATTTTTGATAGATATTGGTAGCGTAATGGATGCAATATTTTGGCGTGTTCATCTGAGGTACTATGTTGTTGGTTTGATGGTATACAATCAAGGGGATCCGGGCGCTATCAGCAGTTATAATGTGCCAGGAAGTCCATTTTATATGTTTTATCTAACAAACCTCTATTCAGCTATTCCACATTCCTCATCTTACCTGGTGGATAAGAATGGACCTTTTGACTCAGAATTTAATTCAGCCCATTCTTGTATATGCAAAGCAGAAGGTTTAATATACGTTGGCTTTCTATACAGACATTATCTTCTTCTAGGTGTGATTGCAACACAACAAGTTGCGAGAAATATTGGTCTACATTACGATAGCAATGAATGTTATTGCTATAGGAGGACTTACTGCGTTATGCAAAGATACCCTGGGATAACAGATGCGTTCAGCAACTGTAGCATGGCACATATGAACAACATATTAAGAGCATCGTTGCCTTGCTTATTTGAATACCCTTCATATGCAAATAGAAGTATGACAGTGACTCGTTGTGGAAATGGAGTAGTGGAGGAGAGAGAACAATGCGACTGTGGCTCCTACAAGCAGTGTTATAGCAACCCCTGTTGTGAAAGCAACTGTCGGCTGACTCCTGAGAGCACTTGTGATATGGGAGGGTGCTGTACAAACTGTACTTACTCCCCGATTGGGACACTCTGCAGACCTATCATGAACATATGTGATCTTCCAGAGTACTGCACTGGGAACACCTTTAAGTGCCCCGACAACTTTTATCTGCAAGACGGAACCCCATGCACTGAAGAGGGCTACTGCTATAGAGGTAACTGCACGGACCGCAACATGCACTGCAAAGAAATCTTTGGTATGGATGCCGTAAATGCTAATGACGCTTGCTATACGATAAATACTAAAGCAGTCCGATTTGGACATTGTAGGAGACTGTACAGTTATATAACTTTTATAAAATGTGCACCACAGGATGTTAAGTGTGGAAGGTTGCAGTGCACCAACATCACTCAACTTCCACGGTTGCAGGATCATGTTTCGTTCCATCAGTCCATCATCTCAGGGGCCTTGTGTTTTGGACTGGACTCACACCGTTCAACAGAAACAACGGATGTCGGACATGTGAGAAATGGTACCCCCTGTGCCGATGGGTTGTTCTGTCTTAATACCTATTGCAATGCACCTCTGTCTGCAATTAAATATGACTGTTTGCCTGAGAAGTGCAGTTATAGAGGAATTTGCAACAATAAAAAAAACTGCCACTGCCATGTAGGCTGGGACCCTCCGCTATGTCTAAAACTAGGTTCTGGTGGAAGTGTAGACAGTGGACCCCCTCCAAGGACAACCCGGACCATAACACCAACTAAAGAAACGGTGGTATATTTGAGAGTGGTCTATGGTCGCATTTATGGCTTGATATTTGCATTCCTCATTGGGTTGGCCACAAATGTACGCGCTATCACAATTACCAAAGTCACAGAAGACGAAGAACAGCCAAAGGAAGACATGAAAGGTAAATCCCCTGCGACACCCGCGAAAGATAAAAGCAAGAAGACATAGACTAAAAAGTAAGTCAATCCCCCAACAAATGTAAAAACATAGGACATACGTGGAAGGAACATTTGTGAAGAAAAAACAAAACCATTATAGAGACTGAAAAACAAATAAACAATTATGACAGCAAGAAATTCAGGAAGCTTACGACAAATTATCTCTGAGAGATCTGTGACACTCGGTCTGAAATAAATGTCAACAAATCACATGTGGGTGTGGTCTAAATATTTTATCAGGTGTTGAAAGCCACCCTGATCCAGAGCTTTGCGTGCTGGAAAAGATCCCAGCCAGCTTCTGGGTCAGGACCTGAAATTTCGGGGTCCAGAACGAATGGGAGTTGGCCAGAGGTTCCTTTTGGGGCACATTCATGACATTTCTCCAAAACTGTGTTCTTGAGCATGGAGGTTTCCCTGCTTCTCCAGGCATTTGTGCTTCTGCAGACCCAAGACGGGTTTAGGACACACTTGTGGGCGACTCATAATCCCCACTGCCTGCTGCTTCCTGCTGTGGAAGGGAAGGGGGTGCAAATCCCCACCCAGCGCAGGCTGTGCTGACTTGGGGTGCACATGCCCCATGGGAGCGCCCAGGGCCAGAGATACTCTGGAGACAATTGGGTGGCTGTGCCGCACAATGGCGCTGGCATCGGTGGGCACAGTGTGGGTGTCAGCTCCTCCGTCCTGGCCCCTGAGTGTCTGTGAAGTGAGGGGCAGCTGTAAGCGAGAACGTCGGGACCAATGACGGAAACTGGTCTTCCAAGGTGAGGCCTTTGGGTGTGGAAAACCAGACGCTAACCCATTAAAAATAAAATGCATTGAACTTTTTTCCAATATAATTCAGGTGCAGCTTCAGGAATTGAAAGGATAAAAAATCCTTAGCATAACCTAGGAAGTTATACTGACGGTATCATCCTCAGGAAGTCACTTTTAGCCTATAATGTTTATTTTCAGGTTTTTTCTAAATGCATGTGTAGTTCACCATTACTTCCCTCTATCTACATTGTTCTGAAAATCCCTCTTCTGCAAATACATCTGGATTCCTACCATCTTGAGCATTCTTCCAGATTTACCCATGTTCTGTATTTTAACCACTTCTGTGGCATTTTGGTGTCTCTCTGAGTATACACCATTATTTTATAAGTGAATGTCAGTGGGGAATTTTAGTGTGAGATCAGATGTCCTTTGAACTTTAAGGGTTCCAAAGTGCTTCGTCCAGGGTCTCTCCCTGGTACCTTCCCACACACAGTCGACACGATTAAGACCTGCAGGAAGCATCACTTAGGGAGGATGGGGAGGTGCGGATACGGAGGGGGATGATGACAAATCAGGAAATCAACTCCACAACTGTGGTAGGTGTCTGAGTGTACTAAAGTGGATGTAATTTAAACTTGAAGAATGACCAGTGGTCATTAAAGTATATATGATGTGCTTTATATCAGAGAAAAACAAACAAAAATCCGAACAACCACAACACCTCGAATAAAAGCATATGTAAGCATTTCACTTGGGGGAACCACTTTCAAGCCCCAGGAAAGCCTCTTTCAGGAACTTACAGATTTATGGAAATGCTTCCCCACATGGTGTTTTAAACCATCCACTCCCTCCTGATTTGCATGAAGCGTAGGTTAGCAGCGTTCAGTCAGGAGACAGGAGTGTCGAGAATTAAGAAGGACAGTGTTGCCTGGGCACAGGCCCCCCGGAAGGTGCACGCTCCTGCCTCTGGGCTGTGGTCAGGTGCAGGAGATGCAAACCTGAAACCCGGAGTAGGAAAGGCTCATGCAGAGCTCTGGCTTCTGAGGAAGGCTGTGGCCTCTGAGAGCTGAAGACCCAGGGCGGGAGACCCGCTGGCCCCTTGGCCCCAGGCCTGACCTGGCTTCTCCTCCACGTAACTTCAGCTGTGGCTCCTTCCCCATCTGCCTCTCCTCCCCACTGGGGTCAGTCGGCCCCCTGCACCCTAGAGTTCGCTAACCCTCGTCTTGGTGCTCTCTGTGCTTCCCTATCTACCCTGCTCAACGAACTTCCCTTTCAATTGCACCCTCTTCTGCTTTGCCTGATCTACTATTGAACCACCTTTGGAATTTTCATCTAATTCATTCATTTTTAATCAAATTTAATAGTCCATCTTGCATTTGCATCTTTGAGTAGAAAGGCTTTTATTTTGAGGTCAGCATTTGATAGCACTGATACTTCACCTATGAATGACTTATCTGATGTTTATTTTTCCTCCCCATCTCTATTTTCCATCTTTAGAGCCTGTCTCCAGGCTTGCTTGGTATTCTGTGATTGGAGGATGCGCATGGAATTTGGAAACTCTGGGAGGTTCTGTGTCACTTGACTTTTCTTCAGAGAAGATTACTTCCCCGGGAGTCACCATATGGGCACCGCCTTGGTCCAGTCAGAGCCTGAGCCAATTCAAGTCCCGCTCTAGTTACTGAGGACTGCTACGGTTAGAGATTCCCCTTATTCAAAGGATACAACCTTTCTGGGATCTCTAGTGGATGTCGGGTTGCTTCCCCTGAGGCGGCAGTAAAACCCAGTATTTTACTGCAGTTCGAATGCAGACGACTCAAGGGTTTGTTGTTTTCCTTTATGAACTATAAATGAATTTCATGCGTATTTACCAGTATGCATGCATCTGTACCATTTAAACGTATGCAGTATTTTACCTTTTATATGTATGTGCATGTGCATTTCTTTTTAACGTAAAAGAAAACATCATTTCATCTCTAATAACTCATTCTAAAGAAAGTCATAGCACCAGTGTTTTAGACAAAGAGGATTCACGGTAGAAAGCAGGCAATCAGCGAAACAACCAGGAAAAAGAATTAGAAAAGAAAACTTTGCTTACAAAATTAAATATGAAAATGACTCCAGATTTAAATGACCTTCTGATCTTGTCAGAACAGCCTTTTAGACCACAGAATGTCCAGGCCTGGGACACTGCTCCTGGGGTCCAGGGGGACCCTTGGCGCAGAGCCTGTGCTTGCTTCCCGCTGGGGAGAGGAGTGTTTGTAGAAAGGATTTTCAATTGCATCTACAAACTCCTGGGGACATGGGGTGCCTCAGAGTGTGAGGACTTTCAAACAGCCCCCGAATCCTCTAATGCTTCTGTAAGAGAAATGGAAAAGAACAGGAGTCCACACTGGACAACGCAGAGCTGGTGCCAGCTGAAGGATGGCATCGATAAGGAAGGTCCTGGAACCGCAGGACTATGAACTAGGGTGACAGAGAAATAAGGCGGCGAAATCTGCAGTAGCAGTTTTGGGAGACTTGGGGAGAAAGAGCTTAGAAAGATACAGTGAGTTGTAAAGTGCTTTTATTAATTTTTTTAACCACGATACTCCCTGTAACTGTTTTTTCTGATCATACTAATCTTTGATAAAATCTATGATTTCTACCTTTCAGAAAATAGAAAAATCATACAGAATTCCTAATATCCTAAAATATATCAATATAAAAATCGCCATTGCCTGGAGGTTTTCAAACTGGGCCTTTTGGGGTTTGGGGCGATGAGGAGGGTACCCGGCAAGAAAGACCACTCACCACCTATTCCTGTCTCAACCTGAGTCACCGTCATATGTCTGTTGTACAAAATCGGCTTTGGAGTAGCATTTCATTTAGACAAAGGGACCCATAGCCAAATCCGGTCGACACAGGCACGTCTGTCGTGCTACCTCGGTGCGCTCGTCCTCTGTCAGTTCACTCTCCTTGTTTTTCCCACACGAAGCACCGTGTGAGCGAGTGTGAGCCCAGCACCACCTTGTCCGAGGGGCCAGTGTGCATCAGCGGTTCCTGGGTGGGGCGACGATCACTCGTGTCATAAGTGACGTGAAGTAGGAAGCCCAGGGCGAGACGGCAGCTGAACACGCAGTGGGGGGAGGCCTGGCAAGGCGACCCATCTGTTGCTTGGGCTAAACCGGTGTCCTCATGTGCAGGGCAGGCTGCCAGCAGGACTCTGCGCCAGGAGGGAGCTCCTGTCCTGGAGCGGCAGGCCCAGCACTGCTTGAGGGCACCACCGCTGCCACCGCTCAGCCTACTTTCACCAGGGTGATGTTGATCCAGCTGCTAGCAGGGATCCTGAGGAGGCAAGAGAGAGAGGAAGATGAGCTTCCCCAGCTGCCTCCCTCCCCTCATCTCTCCATGGCTGGATGCGTCCCTGGCCTATTGTTTGGGGAGGGGCTGCCCAGGTAGTGGACGCAGGCTATGTCCGGAGGCTAGTGTCTCGGGACCGAGTATTCCTGTAACGTGACAAGGAACTCTGGGCCTGGTCATCCCGTCTGGGAAGAGTAATCACATCCCGAGCAAATGAACGTGCCCCATAGCATCACCCGTGTGTCTTGAGGAGTTGGGCACTGACGAGACACCAGTGGAGCCCTATTGCCTGGGAAGGCCTTGGTCTCTTCACCGTCCCTGAGTGTCCCACAGAAGTGAGGTGTCCGGGTCAATACAGCTTGAACATGGCGTGAGCTCGTTGGCAGGAGTCACAGGTCTGTTCTGCATCTCGGACTCCTGCTTCCTCTAGAGAGAGTCTGCATGGTTTATCCCATTCTGGTATCTGCGGTCGGCTTCCATGACCCTTCCAGTTGTGACGCCAGTGGGTAACTGAGGCACAGTCTTGAGGACATGCTTGGTCCGCACTGGGAATTCCTCCTACTGTGCTCTGAATGGCCCTTTTCCAGGGGTATCGACAAGGTCAGCATCCCAGCTGGCAACTGTTGCTGTAGCCTTTGTCCCAGCATGGGGAAGCCTTTAAAGGTCAGTCCTTAGTTCGGCAGTGCCAGATCGTTTGGCCAGTCTGTTTGCAATGGGCCGTGAGTCTGCGGTCACACAGCACAAGTTGTTGTTGGAGTGGCCTTCACAGTCATCCCTGCCGCACAGAGCTGAGCCCATTGCGCTGCGTGAACTCACCCCGTTCCAGGCAGAAGGGGGCCATCCTTAGGCCAGGGTCCACAGTGGTCCAATGACTTCCATCGGTCTTAAATTTTGTAGACTATCCACAAGAATGTCTTACACTGGAAGCCCCACTCACCACAGGAGGGACAGTAGTGTCCCTACAGGCTGTGTAGTGTCCTCGGTCAAAGCAGCAACCTGTTCGTGGGGCCGTTGACTTCTTGCGACCCTCGTAGGCTTTAGTCTTGGATGGACCATCTCCATGCAAATACGGAGCTTTGTTGAGTGTTTACTCTCTCAGTAGGATTTGTGAGTACCCATGTGAGAATGGAAAGTTCTTGACTTAAGGTCACTTGGCACCCAGAGTGGTAAAACGCTCAGTCTCCACTAAGAACCCATAGCAGAGTATCAGCAGTGGCTTGAAAGGGACTTATCTGGTGGCCCTAACAGAAACTTTGAGAGTTTGTCCACAAAAGACCTGCTTAAGAGAATTATTAAAGGCTCTTCCGCAGGTTGAAAGGAAAAGGCAGAAGATAGTGGCTTGGAGTAGGGGGAAGAAATGAAGACCTTCATTGAAGGCAATTAAAAGGGTAAGTTTAAAACCCGTTAGTCCTGTATCCTTAATAAATATAGCTCTACTCTTTAATTCCTATGAATCAGAATGCAAATGGACAAGAAAAAGGTATATTTCCTAATAATGGACATGCAAAATATAAAGAGGTAATATGGGAGGAAAACAACATTAAGAGGGGAGAAAGAGAGAGATGGGAGCAGAGAATGTGTATGCCATTGAAGCTAAATTGGTATCTTGACAAATTAGTAGATTATAGATGTAGGTTATGTAACACACCACCCACCCCCCGCCCACCCCCACCGGTAACCACAAAATATTTAAAAACATATACAGAAAGGAAAGTGAGAAAGGGTCAACCAATTCAGCTCCAACATTAAAGATCAACTATACAGAAAAGGAGGCTGCAGTAAAGGAAAAGAAAACCCAAAGAGATATTTTCCCTATGTGTACACACACACACACACACACACACACACACACACACACACAGACATATAATCAAGGATGAAATGGCTGAAGTAAGTACTGTCTTTACAGTAATAACACTCAATGTTAATGGATTAAACTGCCCAATCGAAAGAGACAGATTGGCAGAATGCATAAAAAAGAAAACATGGTCCAATGATATAGTGCTTACAAGAGACTCACCTTACGCAAATAGATTGAAAGTGAAAGGATGGAAAAGTTAATCCATGCAAGTAGTAACCAAAAAAGACTTGAGGTAGCTCTACTAATATCAGATAAAGTAGACTGTTCTGGTTTGCTAAACTGCCCGAATGCAAAATAGCAAAATGAGTTGGCTTTTATAAAGGGGATTCATTAGTTCACAAACTTACAGTTCTAAGGCCATGAGAGTGTCCACTCTAAGGCATCAACAAGAGGATACCTTCACTGAAGAGAGGCCGATGGCATCTGGAACACCTCTGTCAGCTGGGAAGGCATGTGGCTGGGGTCTGCTGGTCCTTTGCCCCTGGGTTGTTTTGCTTTCAGCTTCTGATTCCACTGGTTTTCTCTTTAAGAGTCTGTGAGTTCTCTTTTAGCTTCTCTGGGGTAACTTTGGGCTTCATCTCTTAGCTTAGTATCTCCAAACGTCTTTCTGTGTGCATCTCCAGGCATCTGGGTCGGCTCTGGGCTCCCCCTCTCTCTTGCTGAGCTCTCTTAAGGACTGCAGAAAGCTAATCAAGACCCACATTGAATGGGTGGGGTCACATCCCCATGGAAATAGTCTGATCATAAGGTCCCACCCACAGTAGGTCTGCCCCCATAAGACTGGACTAAAAGAGCTATCTTTCATGGGATACATAACAGATTCAAACCAGGCCACAAACTTTAAGGCAAAAATTGTTAAAAGAGACAAAGAAGCACACTATGTTACTCAAAGGGTTACTGCACCAAGAAGAAATAACAATCATAAATATTCATGCACCTAAACACACTGCATAACATTGGCAAAACTGAAGAAAGAAATAGACATCTCTACAATAGTAGGTGGAGATTTCAATACACAATTCTCATTCATAGATAGGACATCCAGACATAAGGAAAAGTGGGACAGAGAACTTGAATAATATGATAAATGAAGTAGAACTAACAGACATTTACAGAACATTGCACCCCAATACAGCAGGATACACATTCCTCTCAAGTGCACAAGCTTCGGTCTCCAGGATAGACAACACGCTGTGTCACGAAACAAGTCTCCATACATTTAAATGACGGAAATTATACAAAGCATCTTCTTTGACCATAGTGGAAAGAAGCTGGAAATCAATAACAGGTAGCGTGCTGGATATCCCACAAATATACTGAAATTAAATAATACACTCTTAAATAATCAGTGGGTCAAAGAAAACATTACAAGGAAGTCAGTAAATATTTTGAGAGAAATGAAAATGAGAACACAATATATCAAAAGCTATAGGATAACTGTGCTGTATGTATACAATGGAATATTGAGCAACTACGAGGAGTGAAGCTATGAGACACGCAAGGAAGTGTATGGATCCTGTAGACAGCATTTTGAGTGAAGTACACCAGAAAAAAAGGCAAACACTATAATGCCTCACCAATATGGAGTAACTACAATGTTTAAACTCAGAATTGAGTCTTAGAGCACAGCCTAACAGGGAAACGATTATTGTAATGGTCCCCAGATTGTAAGCTCTTACATCAGTCAAATCTATTCCTGAATTGTAATGACTATCTTCAAACTCTGAGAGGCTGATCCTTTTGTGTATAACCTGATTGGTCTCCGGAACATTGAGTATCTGTGTGACACCTGAAACTCAGAGCTAGAGCTCAGCAGATATGAATGTCAGCATTAACGCATACAGCAACTGTTAAAGGAAAAAAAAAAAAAGCCCAGACTGCAAATACAGATACGACTAAAGCAGATCTGGTTAAGACTAGGGCAAATTGGGCCAAAGGGTAAAGGTTGAAAGTGACTGTGTGTTCAAACTTCAACTTCTATGTGAGACCAAGGGAAGAGATGTTTATTTGGTGTAGGATCTGTATTTTCTAAACAATATAATTATGCAGTCAGTTTATTCGAACACTACAATTACATGGAACTTTGTATAGGAATTGAGCTATGGTAGGTCTGAATAGACTAGAATGAAATAGCAACACATCCTAAGGTAATTTGGGTGGAGAATAAAAATATATATTTGGGGCCCCCCTGAGGAGCTGGGGGAGAATGCAGAGGTGTTGGACTTCCTCACCTGGATTGTTGCTGATGTTCGCACAAACACTGGGGACTGACTGCTTGATGTGCTGAACCCTCTATCTTGGAACTTGCCCCTATGAAGCTTGTTGATGCAGGGAGAGGCTAAACCTGCTTATAATTGTGCCAAAGAATCTCCCCCTGAGTGCCTCCTTGTTGCTCAGATGTGGCCCTGTCTCTCTCTCTCTAGCTAAGCCACCTGGGCAGGTGAACTCACTGCCCTCCCCCCTACACGGGACCTGACTCCCAGGGGTGTAAATCTCCCTGGCAATGCAGGATATGACTCACAGGGATGAATCTGGACCTGGCATCATGGGATTGAGAACATCTTCTTGACCAAAAGGGGGATGCAAAATGAAATGAAATAAAGCTTCAGTGGCTGAGAGATTTCAAATGGAGTCGAGAGGTCACTCTGGTGGACATTCTTATGCACTACATAGATAACACATTTTAGGTTTTAATATATTGGAATAGCTAGAAGTAAATATCTGAAACTACCAAACTCCAACCCAGTAGCCTTGGCTCTTAAAGACGATTGTATGACAATGTAGCTTACAAGGGGTGACAGTGTGATTGTGAAAACCTTATGGATCACACTCCCTTTATGCAGTATATGGATGGATGAGTAGAAAAATGGGGACAAAACATAAATGAAGAATAGGGTGCAATGGGGGAGGATGATTTGGGTGTTCTTTTTTAATTTTTATTTTTTATTCTTATTTGGATTGTTTCTGGTGAAAGGAAAATGTTCAAAAATAGATCAGGGTGATGAATGCACAACTATAAGATGGTACTGTGAACAGCTGATTGTACACCATGGATGACTGTATGGTATGTGAACATATCTCAATAAAACTGAATTAAAAAAAGACAACCTAAAAAATGGGAGAAAATATTTAGGATCCACATATCCAATAATGGTTTAATCTATACCCTCGAACTCTACAACAGAAAGACAAACAGCCCAATTTAAAAATGGGCAGAAGACTTAAATAGTCATTTATCCAAAGAAGATATTAAAAATAGCCAGAAAACACATGAAAAGATGCTCAACATCCTTAGCCATTAGGGAAATTCAAATCAAAACCACATGGAGATATCATTTCATAGCCATTAGAATGGCTACGATTAAAAAAAATGGAAAATACAAGTGTTGGAGAGGTAGTGGAGAAATAGGGACACCTGCTCATTGTTTTTGGGAGTGTAAAATGGTGCAGACGCTGTGGAGAACAGTCTGGTAGTTCCTCAGAAAGTAAAGTATAGAATTACCATGTGTTCCCGCAATCCTGCTTAACCAAAACCCCCAAAGAGTTGAATGCAGGGGCTCAAACAATTATTTGCACATGGATGTTCCTAGAGGCATTATTCACAACTGCCCAAAGATGGAAGCAACCCAAGTATCCTCCATCGACCAATGAATGGGTAAGTAAAACGTGGTGTATACATACAACAGAATATTCAGATGAACCTTGAAGACATCATGTTGAGTGGATTAAGCCAGATACAAAAGGACAAATATTGCATGAACTCACTGATTTGAATAATTAAAATAAGCAAATTCACAGAGTCAGAAAGTAGAATACAGGATGCCAGGGGCTGGGCTGAGGTCATAGGATTTAATGCTTAATTGGTACAGAATTTCTGTTTGGCTTATGGAATAGTTTTGGTAATAGATGGTGATGATGGCAGCATAACATTGTGAATGTAATTCACACCACTAAATTGTATATGTGAATGTAGTTAAAAGAGAAATTTTAGGTTGTGTGTATGTTACTAAAATAAAAGTGAAAAGCACCATAGGCTTGTATGACACAAATAGTAAACCCTAATGTAAACTATAGACTATAGTTAATAATACAATTATAACAATATTCTTTAATCAATAATAACAAAGGTACCACACTAATGCAAAGCGTTAATAATAGAGAAAACTCTGTGTGCGAGGTGGAGGATATTGGGAACTATGTATTGTCTGCTGATTTTCCTGTAAACTTACAACTGCTCTAACAAAAAAACAAAGAGACAAGGACAAGTAAATGCCATACAAGATCCTGGACTAGATCTAATAATAGAGGAGAAAAGGTCCAAAAGGACATTGTTGGGACATATGATAAAATTGGAATATAGACTGTAAACTTTATATCAGTGTTAAATTTACTGACCTTGATAACTGTACTTAAGGTAGTTACATAGGTGAACATCTGTTTCTTAGAAAATGTACATGGAAGTATTATGTGTTCAAGGAGCATAATGTATACAATCTACCTTCAAATATTAAAAATTAGATGGATAGATGAGAGAAAGATGGTAGATAGATAGATGATAGAGATAGATAGATAGATGATAGATAGATAATGTATAGAAAATATGGCAAAATGTTAAGTTGGTGGATCTGGGTATCTGGGTGGCAGGTACGATGGAGTTCTCTATTTGGGTTTTATATTATTTTTGCAACTGACCTGTAAGTTTGAAATTGTTTCAAAATAAAAATTTTTATTTTAAATGAAATTTTTAAAAAAAGCGATAGGATGCAGCAAAGGCAGTGCTGAGAGGGAAATTTATAGTGATAAATATTTACATTAAAATAAGAAGAACTAAAATGAAAGCATTACCTGTCTGCTTGGAGGAAACAGGAAAAGAAGAGCAAATAAACCCAACACCAGCAGAAGGAAAGACATAAGAAAGATTAGAGGGGAAATAAATGAAATAGAGAAAAAAATAGAGCATTGATAAAACCAAAGGATGATTGTTTGAAAAGATCAATAAAATCAACAAACCCCAACTAGATTAACAAAGACAAAAGGAGAGGAGAGGCAAATAAAGGAAATCAGAAATGAGAGGCAAGACATTCCTAGTGACCCCATGGAAATAAGGAGACTCATAAGAGGATACTGTGAACAACTGTGTGTGAGGAAACTAGACAACTTAGATGAAATGGACAAATTCCTAGAAACCTGTGAGCACACTGACTGTAGAAGGAATAGAAGAGCCAATCACAAGGAAAGAGATTGAAGTATTCTTCAAAATCCCCGCAGCAGAAAAACCCAGGATCAAATGTTTTCACAGGTGAGTTCTACCAATGATGCCAAGAAGAATTAACATCAAGCCTACTCAAGCTCTTCAAAAAAGGAAGAGGAGGGAGCACTACCTCACTCATTCTATGAGGCCAACATCACCCTCATACCAAAGCCTGATAAGGATATTCCAAGAAAAGAAAGCTACAGACCAGTATCCCTGATGAATACAGATGCAAAAATCCTCAACAACGTTCTTGCAAATTGAATCCAATATCACCTTAAAAGAATTATACACCGTGACCAAGTGGGTTTTATCTCAACTATGCAAGGGTGGTTCAACATCAGGAAATCAACTGAAGCAATACACCACACTAACTAACAAAACAAAGGGAAAAATCCACGTGATCATCTCAGTTGTCACAGAAAAGGCATTTGGCAAAATCCAGCATCCTTTCTTGATAAAAATACTTAGATAAACAGCAGTGGATGGAAATTTCCTCAACGTGATGAAAGGCATATAGGAAAAACCCACAGCTATCATCATACTTGATGGCAAAACACTGAAAGTTTCCCTCTAACATCAGACACCAGACAAGGATGCCCACTGTAATCACTGTTATTCAACATTGTACTGGAAGTTCTATCCAGAGAATTTAGGCAAGACAAGGAAATAAAAGGCATCCAAATTGGAAAGGAAGAAGTAAAACTTGCCCTGTTGGCAGATGACATGATCTTATATATAGAACGTCCCCCAAAATCTTCAACAAACTACTAGAGCTAACAAATTCAGAAACCTGGCAGAGTACAAGATCAAGGCAACAAAATCAGTGATGTTTCTATAACCAGTAATGAGCAATCTGAGGAGGAAATCATGAAAAAAACCCACTTATAATAGCAACTAAAATAATTAAATATTTTGGAATAAATTTAACCAAGAATGTAAAGGACTTATACAAGGAAAACTATGAACCTTTGCTGAAAGAAATCAAAGATGATCTAAACAAATGGAAGGAGAGTGCATTCTCATGGGTTGGAAGTCTAAATAATTTTAAGATGTCAGTTCTACTCAAAATGATTTACAGATTCAATGCAATCCATATCAAAATTCCAACAGCCTACTTGGTGGAAATGGAAGAGGCAATTATCAAATTTATTTGGAAGGCTAAGGGACCCCGACAGGCAAAACTATCCTCAAAAAAAGAATAAAGTTGAAGGATCCATACTTCGAGACTTTAAAGCTTATTGCAATGCTATGGTGGTCAAAAAAGCATGGTATTGGCCCAAGGATAGACATATAGAACAAGGGAATCAAATTGAGAGCTCAGAAATAGACCCTCATGTCTATGGCCAATTCATTTTTGACAAGGTTGCCAAGCCCTCTCAATTGGGAAAATATAGTCTCTTTAACAAATGATACTGAGAGAACTGGATATCCATATGCAAAAGATTGAAGGAGGACCCCTATGTCATACCCTATTGAAAAATTAACTCAAAATGGATCTAAGACCTAAATATAAGAAGCAGGACTATAAAAACTTCTAGAAGTAAATGTAGGGAAACATCTTAAGGATCTTATCTGAGGCAATAGTTTCTTAGACTTGACACACAAAGCACAAAAAATAAAAGAAAAAATAGATGAATGGTATCTCACCAAAATTTTAAAATTTTGCATATCAAAGGACTTTATCATGAAAATGAAAAGACAACCTGTTCAATGGGGACACATATTTGTAAACCAAATATCAGATAAGGGTTTAATATCCAGAGTACATAAAGAAATCCTACAACTCAACGATAAAAAGTCAAACAACCCAATTTAAAAAATGGGCAAAAGACTTGAATGGACCTTTCTCCGAAGAAGAAATACAAATGGCTAAAAGACACATGAAAAGATGCTCAACATCATTAGCTATTAGGGAAATGGAAATCAAAACCACAGTGAGATACAATTTTATACCCACGAGAATCGCTATTATTTGCAAAACAGAAAATTACAAGTGTTGGAGAGAATGTGGAAAAACAGGAACACTCATTCATTGCTGGTGGAAAGGTAAAATGGTGCAGTTGCTGTGGAAGGCGATTTGGTGTTTCCTCAGAAAGCTAGGTAGAGAAGTACCATTTGCCCCAGAAATCCTGCTACCAGATTTGAAGCAGGGACTCGAACGATATTTGCACACTGGTGTTCATAGCAGCTTTTTTCACAATTGCCAAAGATGTAAGCAACCCAGGTGTCCATCAATTGAGGAATGGGTAAACAAATCTTCCACAGTGGAATACTTTTCAGCCATAAAAATGGAATGAACTGGTTCACGCAACAATGTGGATGAACCTTGAGGCCATTATGCACAGTGAAATAATCCAGACACAAAAAGACAAGTATTGTATGGTCTCACTGATATGAAATAACTCATAGTCAGAATATCAAGTATAGGTTACCAGGGGATGGGGTGGGGATAGGGGATGGGAAGTTGAGGCTTAAAATGTAGGGGATTCCTGTTTGGGGTGATGGAAATATTTTGGTGACGGATGGTGGTGATGGTGGCACATCACTGTGAATGTAAACAGCAGCTCTGCACTATATATGTGAATGTGGTTTAAAGAGGAAGTATCAGGTCCTATGTATGTTACTAGACTACGAACTAAAGGACTGCAAACAGTGTGAGTGTTGCAAACCTGGACTATTGTAAACCATGGACTATAATTAATAGTGCAATTATAAAAATCTTCTTTCATGAATATACCAAATTTATCACACTAATTAACGTGTTAATAATGGGGTAAAATATTGGAAAAAGATACACCCTAATGTAAGCTGTGGACTACAGCTAATAGGACAGTTATAACGTTGTTTCGTCAATTGTAACAAAGGTACCACACAGTAATGCAAACTGTCAACAATAGTTGGGCATAGGGGAACACTGTGTTTTTTACTTGATTTATCTATAACTTTTCTAATTAAAAAAATTTTAAGGGCTCTCAGGGTCACATCAATGGAAATAGAATAATAAACAGCTTGCAGCCTCACCCGTTTCCACAAACCCTCGACTCCCCACACTGGATTCACTGTTCAGTGACACTCGCCAATGAGCGACCTGAAGTTCATCCGGTGGGTACCCCGGAGACGCCCACTCAGGCTCCCCAGGCTTCTGCCACCAGCTAGGGTTTGGGTCCATATCCACGCAGGCCCCGGAGGCTCCTCTGCCCTGCGGGTGGGCACACACAAGGGGAGTGCCTCCAGGTCCATCACAGGCCAGTGCAGTAATCTGGAGACATGTAACACTCCCCCTCCAAAAAAAAGAAAGAAAACACAAAAATCAACATGTTCTGAAACTTAACCCATTCCTGTGAATGTGAACCCATCTTTTGCTGAGGTGACTTCAGTTAAGGTGTGGTCCAAACCAAACAGGATGGGTCTTAATCCAATTCCTGGAGTCCCTTATAAGTAGAATGAAATTCAGACAGATGGAGAGAGGAAGCCAGGGGAAGCAAGAAGCTGAAGATCAATGGAACATGGAAGAGAAGGAGAGGCCAGGAGAGGCCGCCATGTGCAGGGCCACGTGACAGAGGAGCCCGGGAGCAATGATCACGGGCATCCAGCCCCAGAACACCAGTCTCCAGGAAGAAATCCTCAGGTTGATGATGACTCGATTTGCACTTTCCTTAGCATCAAAAGTGTGAGCCCATAAATTGCCATTGTTCGGGCAAACCCATTGCACGGTATTTGCTTTAGCAGCAAGAAACTAAAGCAGTCACATTCCATGGCAGTGGTGGGGCAGAAACCCCTCTCCCTTTGCCATACTAATTACATGGGACCACCTCCTATCTCTACTGGAGCCACTGGGAAATGGACGTTATCATCAATCCCAAACCAACCAGTGGAACAGTCTGCATCATCTTTAGAGAGGAAGTAAAACCATGTCTGGTAGATGCCAGTTGCATCAAAAAACAACCTGTTCCCCACCTGAGTGCCTGTTACCCATAAAAGGCACAACATCCAGGCTGGCAGACACCAGACATGCAGCAAGCCCTGAGAGAAGCAGATGCAATTTCTCAGCAAGGGAGAAACAATCAATCTGACTGTCAGGACACAAGTAGCAGCCCAAAAAGCCAGTCCTAGCCAACCGGTGCAATGTCAGTGTGGATCTTGGTTCTGGGATTTAGCACCTTTGTTGGATACACGGGTCATAGGCTTACTTATCCCAAAGTCCTCACCATACAGTCCCTGGAATGCCTGAATAACCTTTGGCTAATCCTAAAATTGTACCCAGAGATGCTGGCTGTCGCTCCCCAACCACCTGTGCCCATCATGCCGCCGAGTGTGGCTAAGGACCCAAAGCTGTCCAACTTCTATTTCAAATGTGTCCATTGTCTCCGATGCAGGGATGATTCTCAACCCAGGCCTGACCTAAATAAGATTCTCATACAGCACCAATGGCCTCACAAGTGCAATTAAATCAGACCTGAATGGCTAATTTTCTTCTACTCCAGCCTGCTGGAGATAATATTGTAAGAAAAGAGCTTAGATTGCAAAGAGGGCCTTCAAAAACCTAATATTCAGTTGGCATATGGGTATGGACAAAACATGTGCTTCCTGTGGAGGGAAGGGCAGGGGCCATGTGGGAACACCCAGCCAACGCCTTGGCTCAGTACATCCTAGATGACCCCCTAAAAGTCATGGAGCTCCAGGACAACAACAGTTTTACAAAACCTAAGAGATATCAAGACTAGTACTTCCCAAAGGTATTCAAAAGCCCAGGACAAAATTCCTCATGCTTTATGGTTTGCTACTTGGAAGGGATACCCACCCGAGGTTGGACCCCACCATCACCACCCCAGACTGAGGCAGTTAGGGAAGGAGGAGGGGAAGGTGACCCTAAGAAGATCCTTTAGGTGCACACCCAGCCCTCACTCAGCCGACACCTGAAAAGAGCCAAAGAGAAGTGCAGCTCATCCGTCCCTTACTAGCACAACCAGAAGGGGAAGGGCCCCTCCAAGTCCTTATGATGCAAGGATCCTGGCCTCAGAGCACTTCTCCTCCTCTGGAGAATGCCACACTCACCCCTTTCGAGCGCGTGCTTTCCCTGCGCATTAAACTTTCCGCTGCACACACTGACTAGTCCTCGAGTTCTTTCCTGCTGCTGAGTCAAGACCTTCATGCGTTAGTCCCTGATCAAGGCCTCCACTTCTCCGAAAACTCCTGGGGGTGTCCAGCATCAAGACAACATCGCCGGGCCCCACGGGCGCTCCAGACCTGTGTCCAAATGGACGAGGACGGCGGCAGAATCGGTTGATTCTAAGTCTCATGAGAAGACACGGCGAAGATGGCAGTCAAGAGAAGAAGAGTGACATGCAGTTTGGAGGGTCCCTTAGACCTACTGGCAGTTGGCAGGTTGGAGGTGGAAGAGATGCAGGAATCCAAGACGACTTTCTAGGTTCCTGGCTGCATGACTAGTGCCTGGAGACCTCTCCTTAGAAGAGGGAGAAGAACTTCTGGACGTTCGTTGAAGAAAGAAGGTACTTACTGATGACATTGAGAGGCTGAAGTATGAAACTGCAGAAGTGGTGACAGAGACTGACAATCTGACATCCACAGAGGAGAGCACAGCTGCCCAGAGGAACAAGCAGACAGCTACGGGAAGAAAGAAACTCAACATGGATCCCAAAAAAGGAACTCAGTTTCTAATAGAAAACGACCTGCTGCAGAGTTCCCCCGAAGATGTAGCTCAGTTCCTCTATAACGGAGAAGGCCTCAATAAGACCTGCTCGGGGACCATCTGGGTGAGAGGCGAGCGAGCGGAAGGAGAGCCGGCCGCCTGACCCGGGCTTACCCTCGTTTTGGGCCCCATCACGGTGTCTTTGCTCTAGGGACCCGCATGGCGCTCCCAGTGCAGAGCGACCTCAGTGCAGTCACGTCCTCTCCTGTGCTCCTCTGAGCAGAGGGAGGTCAAGGTGTTCTGGGGCTGGGTGGGATCTGCCAGCCTCTGAAGTCTACTGCAGGGATCGTGGCAGAACCGAAAATGCCTGGTCGTGCTCCGTATCTTGGAAAGCATCTTAATCATTGTGCCAGATTGAAACTGTTACATACCCCAGAAAAGCCATGCTCTTATTTATTTATTTTAATTTTTTAATTTTTATTTTTTAAACTAAATTCAATTTTATTGAGATATAGTCATATACCATACAGTCATTCATGGTGTACAATCAAGTTCACAGTGCCGTCCTATAGTTGTGCATTCATCACCCCAATAGATTTTTGAACATTTTCCTTACACCAGAAAGAATCAGAACAAGAATAAAAATAAAAATAAAGAAAGAACACCCAAGTCTTCCCCCCCATCGCACCCTATTTTTCATTTATGTTTTCTTCCCATTTTTCTACTCATCCATCCATACACTGGATAAAGGGAGTGTGATCCACAAGGTTTTCACAATCACACTATCATCCCTTGTAAGCTACATTGTTATACAATTGTCTTCAAGAGTCAAGGAACTGGGTTGGAGTTTGGTAGTTTCAGGTATTTACTTCTAGCTATTCCAATACATTAAATTCTAAAAAAGGTTATCTATATAGTCCATGAGAATGTCCACCAGAGTGACTTCTCGACTCCATTTGGAATCTCTCAGCCACTGAAACTTTATTTCGTTTCCTTTCGCATCCCCCTTTTGGTCAAGATGTTCTCAATCCCACGATGCTGGGTCCAGATTCATCCCCGGGAGTCATATCCTGCATTGCCAGGGAGATTTACACCCCTGGGGGCCAGGCTCTTTTAATCCAGTCCTGTGGGTACAGACCTATTGTTGGTGGGATCTTCTGATTAAGTTGTTTACATGGAGATGTGACCCACCCAACTGCAGGTGGGGCCTTCTGATTAGTTTATTTCCATGGAGATTGACCCCACCCACTCAAGGTGGGTCTTATTTAGTTTACTGGAGTTTTTAAGAGAACTCAGGGAGAGAGAGAGAGATCATAGCTGACAACCTCAGACACTTGGGGATGCAGACAGAAAGATATTTGCAGATGCTAAGCTAAGAGATGAAGCCCAGAATTTGCCCCGGAGAAGCTAACAAAGGACCCATGGACACTTAAAGAGAAAGCCACTAGAATCAGAAGCCAAAAGCAATACAACCCAGGAGAAAAGGACCAGCAGACACCAGCCATGTTCCTTCCCAGCTGACAGAGGTGTTCCAGACACCATCGGCCTTTCTTCAGTGAAGGTATCCTTTTGTTGATGCCTTAGTTTAGACACTTCTATGGCCTCAGAACTGTAAATTTGTAACCTAATAAATCCCCTTTATAAAAGCCAATATACCAATCCATTTCTGGTATATTGCATCTTGGCAGCTTTAGCAAGCTAGAAGAATCATCTTTTGAAGTTTTGCTCACATACTGTGCTGGTCTGAATGTATTATGTCCCCCCAAACTCCATTACCTTTGATGTAATGTTGTGTGGGCAGAGGTATCAGTGTTGATTAGATTGTAATTCTTTGAGGGTTTCAGTGGAGATGCGCCCCACCCAACTGTGGGTGATGAATCTGATTGGATAATTTCCATGGAGGTGTTACTCCACCCATTCAGGGTGGGTCTAAATTAAATCACTGGAGCCATATAAATGAGCTGACAAACAGAAGGAACTCAGTGCAGCTGTGAGTGACATTCTGAAGAGGAGCTATAGCCAAGAGGGACACTTTGAAGAATGCACAGAAGCTGAGAGAGTAGCTGCAGATGAGAGACAGTTTGAAGACTGCCGTTGAAAGCAGACTCTTGGTTCAGAGAAGCTAAGAGAAGACAAACACCCAAAGAGCAACTAAGAGTGACATTTTTGAGGAACTGCAACCTAGAGAGGAACATCCTGGGAGAAAGCCATTTTGAAACCAGAACTTTGGAGCAGACACCAGCCACGTGCCTTCCCAGCTAACAGAGGCTTTCCAGACACCATTGGCCATCCTCCAGTGAAGGTACCTGATTGTTGATGCATTACCTTGGACACTTTATGGCCTTAAGACTGTAACTGTGTAACCAAAGAAACCCCCTTTACAGAAGCCAAATAAAAAAAGACAACATTGCCCAGCCTACGAGTTCACCTATGGATGTAACACCTTCCAAGACTAGCTCTGAGGGACACCCATCTCCCCTACACCCGATGAATCAGAGCCACTCCCAAGCTAAAGCTAGTGAAAGAACCCAGGTGCTGCAGGAGAGCCATCAGAATGCTTCTGGCTAAGATGACAGGCTACTGACCGTGGGCCCTCCTTCTTGGGAGATGCTTGTTGCCGTGTGTTGCATCCCCCATATGTGTAAAGCCACCACCCTCCTATCTTTAACATCCCACAGCAGTTCCTCTATCCAAGCTCCTGCCCCTCTTTAAGCTACTAAGGGCTGATGCACAAGAAACAGATTTCCTAGCTCAGGAAGTCTTAGATAACCACTGAGCCTTAGACTACCTCTTGGCCAAAGGAGGGGGGGTGTCTGGGCCATAAGAAACTCCTCCTGCTGCATATATATTAACTTGGGGCCGGTCAAAATCCACTCACAAGGGATCAAGGTGTTGCACAGTATATCCAAGGGCTTTCAACAGATACCTCAGACCCTGAAAGGAACGTCCAACATTTCCTTCTGGCCATTCCCTGAGGGGCAGTGGATAGCTACACAAAGGCTTCCGGCTCTTGCTTTTACTATTTATTTGGCATTTTTGTGATAACCAATATCCTCAAGTGCCTTATGCTCTGTTTTGATAATGCTGTGTCCCTGACAGTCAATATATCCACCACCCAAACTGCTGAAATCCTCCAAATGAATGACACTGAGGCATCAAGGGATGGGTTGTCAGAACTATCAAAATTCTTTTGTGATATGTCATCCATCTCACTTTGGCTAAGCTACTTGTGTCAACACTGACTGTTGGCCCAGCTAATAAGCAGCTCTCCAGCCCTGGGGCATAAACTCCTGCAAACCCCAAACCCGCATCTCTGGACCCCCCTGCCCCTCCCCACCTCACCCAAAACCCATAGCTTGTCCCAAAAGACACACTGAGACCCAAAGACCAGAACTCCCTTCATGTTTTCTTGCATGTTTTCCCTAAATAAACCAATCCTTGACTCCCATGGGAAATATCCTGGACACCTCTCCCGACCCCAAGAAAGGCACAAGACAACTGACCCTTCTTGGTCGGAATGTGAGCTCCCCACCTGCTTGTTGAGCCAACTGCCCTGATGAGAATGTCTGTGTGCCCCTACAGCACCTCTCTCTCTCTGAGACTTGTGAGCATAAACTACCCTTTGCCATGCACATGGCCTCAGTGTCCCACTGAGTCACATTTGACTTCCACTGGGGCCCAGCTTTAAAATTCAATTTAACTAACTGGAAACACTAATAATATCAAAGAAAAGAATCTGCACTCTGTTTGAAATTTGGGCACATCATGGCATTTATTTAAGAACATGCTGAGATGGGCTCCCGGGAGTTAGAGGTTAAGCAAGTGGAAGAAACCCAAGATGATGATGAAAATCTTCTGGGCCCCTGTGCTCCATGAGTCTTGAGCACACCCTGAAGCCCACCCCCTCCTGCAGGAGAGGTTTGTGTCTGGGCTCTCACTGCCACCCTGCTCTGTGGCTCCCACACAGAGCCAAGTCCTTGGTGGCCTCAGAGCTCAGCTGCAGTTAGATATGATTCTTGAATGAGTCTCTGGAGATGGAGACTCGACTCGTGAAGGATGGCTATGGTAGTTGATCACATCATATCGGAGGCTCCCCTTCCACTCCAGTTGCTTCCCCAGGGGGCTGGTGGATCCAGCTCTGGTAGTAAAATCAGTGGTGATGGAGTGACCAGAGACAGCGCAGGCACAGGGTCTGTGAGGGCTTCCCCAGCCATGCGCTGGACTCCTGCAGCTGTACCTGCGGCAGGACATGTGAGGACAAGGGGAACCAAATCCTGTCAGTCACCTACTGTGGCCAACATCCCCAGAGACCCAAGTCTCAAGTCTGAGACACTCACCTTGGGCCGCTGTCACCAGGAAAAGATGACCCAGCAATCTTTTCTTCCAGGCCATGACTCTGCCTTCCCCAGAGACCCCCAGCCCTATCTGAGGAGAGAGCTCTTAGCTTCCACAGTGCATCATTTGCACGTGCGCAGCTCTGTCCTTGTGAGCAGAAATGGACAGAGGTCAGGATGCCCCTCGTTCATATGGAGGGCTTGGGGGTTGTCTCTTGAATTCACAGGGCGTGGATGTTTTGAATGGGAGAGGAGTTGGGTTTGGGGGCACAGGAAACAGGTCAAAGGAAGACCTTGTCTTTCTAAGCCCAGAGGCACTGTCCTTCAGTCCTCCCCCCTCTGCCCTTCCTTGGCCCCAGCACAACCACCCCTCACATTCCCAGGCCCCACTCTTGCTTCTGGCCTGGGAGCTCAGCTCAGCGCCTGCTCGCCTTCCCTGAACCCTCTCCTGCACTGTGGGTCTCATCACCCCCTGAGCGCCATGTTTCACTGTTCCGTTTTTGTTGTTTCAGGAGCTCCAGTCTCGCATCGTGAACCAAACTTTTTTGTGCATTTGTTACAGGAGAAGAAGGTGGAAACATCAGTGGCCCCACAGACTTCCCCATTCCATCACACACCAGAAACCCAGCTCTTCTTCTTTACAAATTGACATCTGTTATTCCACATGTGAATAGAACATGAGCCAGCACCTCCCGTTCTCACAGGGTGGAACTGACCCAAGGAAGGAGGCTATTAACTGAGCGTGGGGACGTGGAGGGATGGGCTTCACCCCATAGAGAACCGTCACACTGGCTCAGCTGCTGCTGCAGCGGGGCCCTCAGTGCCTTAGCAGCGGAGGTAAGGGTATGCAAGCAGTGTCCTTGTCCAAAAGGAGTGGCTGTCTGGTCAGAACTGGGGTCTAATCTTAGGGGACTGATGAGAAACTGCAGCATAATACTCATAGTCCTGAGAGGCCTATGCCCATAGGATAAATACTGAAAATACTGAATTAGAATGCACTAGATGAATAGGTGCCAAATGTGTGTGTGTGTGTGTGTTTGTAGTAGTCATCGTCGTTGTTTTAGACATCATGATAATGTACATTAAAAAGTTTTAGCATTGTGTAAATCATCTTTCCAAATCCAAAGCACAACTTTCAACATTTCCATAATTTCCAACCCTTTAAATTGATAATTCCATGTGATAAAATGTTTTGATGACAACCTTTGGAGTAAATCTAATCCCCCAATAAGGGACAGTCCCCCCCCTCAGGCTTCTATTCCCCATAAATTAAGCACTTTTGACTTATTTTTACATGAGGGAACACCTATCTGCAAAGGAAGCTGGGAGCTGCCTGATTCCTGATGTTGGAGTTTACATAATTGCATTTGAGGCATTTTACAAACACTTCCTTTAGGCCAGCCCAGGGCATGTGACAGAGAACTTAAATTACTTATGTCAAAAACAGTCTCATTTTTAAATGGAGAAGAGGTGAAAATACAACCACTCTGCCTCTGTATATCCAGCATCTTTCAAATACTGGAACGATGACGGCAAAGGAGTAAGGGGTCCATTTCCTCAGCGTCGGTTGTTGAAAGAGAACCAGAGACAGGAAAGGGGACCAGGGCCTCAGGCATAGACTAGCTCGTCAGAAAGGGGACCACAGACCCCGACAAGAAACCCCTCCCACCCCAGCCTCCCTCTGCACCTGCCCCGGGACCGGGTCCTGAGGTAGCTAGGTCTGAGGATGCTGAGAGCCACCGGCAGAGCATATGAAGTGCCCTGTGTATTCTGATGCAATCTTTTATCAGGCATATGGTTTGCAAATAATTTCTCTTCATCTATGCCTCTCTTTCTGTTTTCTGACCAGTATCTTTACACCAGCAAAAGTTCTTAATTTTGGCAACATCCAATTTTAATATATTTTCATGGGTTGTGATTTTGATGTTGTATCCAAGAACTCATCTGCAAACCCATTGCCCATAAGAGATTATTTCTTATTTATTTTTCTTGAAATTTGTCATTTTGTATTTCACATTTAGTTCTGTGCTCCTTTATGAGCAGTTTTTAATATAATTTTCAGGTGTTTTAATTTATTTAACATTTCCATAATTTCCAACCCTTTAAAATGATAAGAGGTTACCTCAGGGACCTGAGATTCCTGTTTTTATTTATTTTTTTCATAGGGATGTCTAATTGTTATGGGAACATTTCTAAAACGACTAGACACTTCCCACTGAAGTTCTTTCCGAGTTTGTCAAAAGTCAATTGACTATTTTGCGTGTCTATTTCTGCGATCTAGTTTCTATTTTGTTGATTTATGTGTAGTAGAAGTTCTCTTTTAAGTTGTCAGTAAGATATTTGTTTTAATTATATTTTTGCAATTTGCAGCTTTCCATTTCTTTTCTTAAAAGAATTTTTCAAATAGCAAACTCTATTTTTGTAAAACACACTTGATCGATTTCTTTTTCATGACCTGTGCTTTCTGCATCATGCCTGTCCCTCCACCAATGCATCACAGCCGTGGTCATTGCAGCGATCCAAAAAGTCAATGCCAGCTTTCTAATTCAATAATGTCTCTGGTGATGGTGGATTTGTGGAGGGTCCTGGAAGGGCTGCAGAGACAAACCCCTCTCCTTCCGCAGTCACACCGTGGGTCCCAGCCAACACGCACCTTCTTCTGAGGTTTAAGCCGACACATGCTTCGTTACTCATGGACCCAAAAGCAGGTCTCCCCGTTTCTGGAAGTCAGGGACTCTGGGTGCCAGGCCAGGGGCTGTTTGCTTCTCGTGGGTGTGCACTGCAGGACCACACATGCGCGTCCTTTGGTCTTGTCCGTATTGATGCAGTGTTAGACGTGAAGGGCCATTGACCATTTCCCACGGGACAAGGAGAACTGCAGAGCCCATCTTGCTGCAGTGCTGAGCTTGTGTTCTCTCTGCCTGCTCAGGTGGCTGCACAGAGCTGAGCTCAGGTTGCAGAGGCCCCAGAACTGGGGCTTAGAGCCCAGATCCCAGGACCCAGGGAGAGCTGTCACCTCTGCACAGCAGGCGGAAGAACGAGGGAGAGGGGGAGCCAGAGCATTAAGGAATCTAAGAGAGGGGTGAATGGACAAGGGACAAGTCCATGGTCCCCAAGGTAACCTCTGCTTGATGGGGATCTATCTATCTCTGTACGTGATGTGGTCAGAACAGCTAGAGACCAATACCAATCAAGAGTTTCCAAACATTCTGATTCAGTCAGTGTGGGGCATGAGGGATAGTAGTCCCAGGTAAAACCAATAAGTGATTCTAATGTTAAGTCATAATCGAGAATCCCTACTTATGCAGACTATAAAAAACTTTTAAAAAGTTGGCATTGACTTTTGTATCTTATTGATAACTTAAAAGAGAGTACATGAAGATCTTTTTCTACACATAAATCAATGAAATAGAAATGCTTCTTCCATTTTTTAAATTCTTTGACTATAACTTTATTTTACTGTACTGTATGGGTAACAATTTTAATCTAAGTGAACTCAGGCTAAATGCTGAGAGTCTCCTTACACTTTTCTGTTCAGTGTAAACACATCCTGAGAATTCAGTGTCTCCTCCCTCTCCTGACAGCCCCATCTGAGTAATTGCTGCCCCTTGGAAACAAAGGCATGTGGTGTGGCCACGAATCTCATTTTGCCAAGCGGCTGATTAGACAATACCACCTCCCCCCAGATCGGAGGCATCCTTCAGCAAGGTGTGTTGAGAAACGCACATGAGACAGCCATTGACCTCCTTGGGTTTGGCGGCATAGCATTGACGCATGAAAACCTCCAGAGCTGTGCTGAATCTGGCTGCTACCCTGTGTTACTGGCACACCAGAGACGAGTGACATCACATGTGTTACAGGCTCTGTGTGCAGGACTTCATGTGGAAATCAGTTATGATGGAAGTATTTACACCAAGGAAATTAGACAATGCTACAAATCAGAGTTATTTTCTGCTACCCTACTGGGGAGCTGGTTTACCAGATAATCAATAAAAGCAGTCTCCTTCATTTATCATCTCCAAGTTCTTTACTCATAAGCCAAAGAAAGGTTGCAGCCCATTCAGCCCAGCACACTTGTTTTCCCTCTCAGGGTTTCTCACACTCTCAGAATTTGTATTTTCTCAGAGTGAGTCTCACACACGGCAACGCATGCCTGTGCCTTAGACCTCAGGCTTCTGATCCGTAGATATGTCATGCTCAAGGACACATCCAGAGAGAAGACAAATCTGCCTAGGAAGCCCTGGGCATAAATTGGCATTGATCCAGCCCATTGCCTGTCATCCCTTTCCTGATGTCTGCTGCACCCAGTATATCCCATAACTGGTGAAAGTGTATCCAGAAACCCCGCAGGAGAACTTCAGCGACTCTGCAAGCTTCTTCCCCTGAGCCCCAGACTGCACCAGCTGCACCTGGTGGAGGGCACCTGTAAGGAAGACACAGGGAGGGAGGAGGGCCTGGAGGTCCCTCAGCACCCTCCTCTGCCTTGGTTTCAGGTGGGGGAGCTCCTTACCTGGGGAAGCCACCAGCGGGAAAAGAGGTCTCCACCCTCACTCCACCATGGTTGGGGCTTGGACTCATTGATTTCTGTGTGACCAATGGGGTAATGCTCTCACTGAATAGTTTCTCAGGGGAGAGAACACGAGCTTTTAACTCTGTCCACCATTTCTTATTAACATATAATTTGGGCCCCTTGCCACCACACCCCTAGTCTAGATTAGGTGTCGATTACCTGATGCCCTAGAGAATACCTCAACTAGGCTGGCTGAGCCTGCACTTCTGGAGTGTTTGGTTCTGGGGTCCTGATTGCTGATAGTGATAGAGGCCGACCCAGATGTGCCTGGTTTGGCTATCCCAGTTAGGCCCATGACCCCTCAGTTCCACTGCTCCTTCCCGTGACCTCATGTTTGATATAATTACAAAAGCACCATACTTAATCTCGAAATAAAAATAGTAACAGTCATATTTTTGCCTGATAATATTCAGCTGTCCTGAGTACAACTGGAAATGCACTAACTCTTTCCACAGAAGACAGTGAAAGTCCTTGGGTAATATTCATTCTCAAACTTGATAACCCTATAACTTAAATACTATGATAAAGTTAAAACCACTTTTTATGGCAGGGTTTGCTGGTTTGAACCTATTAGGTACTCCAGAAAAACCTATGTTCTTTTTTGTTTTGTTTTGTTTAATTTTAATTTTATACCATAAAATCATCCATGGTGTACAATCAACTGTTCACAGTATCATCATCACCACAATCAGCACTTGAACATACTGACGTATGTTCTCTTAATCCACTGTTTTGGGGGCAGACCTATTGTGAGTGGGACCTTTTAATTAGGTTTTTCCATGGAGATGTGACTCTGCCCATTCAAGGTGGGTTTTAATCCTCTTGCTTGAGTCCTCTATAAGAGGATAAAGGCAGAGACACTTTGGAGAGAAGCTAAGAAAGAAAATGCCCCAGGAGAAGCAAGAAGGACCCACAGAAACTGAGAAAGCCATTTTGAGACCAGAACCCAGGAGAAGAAGGACCCACAGATGTCACCATGTGCCTTCTCATGGGACAGAGGAACCCCAGATGCCAGCAGCCTTTCCCCAGAGAAGGTGTCTACTTCTTGATGCCTTAATTTGGACATTTTCAAGGCATTGGAACTGTAAATTTACTACCCAATAAATCCCCATTGAAAAACCCAACTCATTTCTGGTATATTGCATCCCGGCAGCTTTAGCAAACTGGAACACAGGGTGACCCATAGTACCCTGTACGCCCTAAAGGGTCTCCTGTATACCAGGAAAAATCTTCTTTAGCTCCACTATATAGTAGCAGTCTTATTTCCCCTTGATAATCAAGATCAAGCACCCAAGCCGCTAAGGAAATTCCTCTTCTGCTTGTTGATCCAGTGTGGTTGGGTGTCAGTCCTAACTTCCAGATCAACGAGATCATCATTGCGTCTCCTAGTGGAAGCACTCTTCCTTTGGGAACTAAAACCTGTAGATCCACAGAGCTTAAGGTTGCGGGGACAGGAAGGAAAATTCTTCCTAGTGAACCCCTAGGGGTGATAGTGGGTAGCACCACTCCCATTTCCATCTCTTGATTCCTGGACCTGCGAATCCTGGTTACGGGAGAAAGAGCCCCATTGAGTGGAGCTGATTTCAGCTTAGACCCGGAAGGTTTCCCCACCTGAATTTATAGAGGTAACTCACATGGCACAGGTGGCAGCCTATAGTGTTATCCGCATAAAGGCACAGAGTTAAGTTTCTCAAGCACGGCTTGTGACATATGCAAATGTTCCCACATAAAGTCATAGTGGTAGCTCACGCACACACAAGTGTAGCATACGCCCCTCTGGTTGCCCACATGAAGTTGTAGAGGTAACTTGTGCAGGAAAGTTGGTGCTGCATTTTCTGTCCTTGCTCCCTTAATAATTTGATTGAAATAACTCATGAAGTGCCCAAGTGCTGCATATGCTCCTGTATTGCCCACCATAAAATCATAGAATTGACTTGTACAGACCTAGAGGAAAGGCACATGCTTCTTGTATTTCCCAACAGAAAGGCATAAAGGTAACTCAACAGCACACAGGGGAGCAGCGCATGCATCTCATCTTTCCACACAAAAGCACAGATTTAATTCATAAAGAAGTAGGCAAGCTGCCTATGCCACATGTGTTTCTCCATATAAAGATATAGAGGTAACTCACGGGTGGCAGATGTCTCCTACATAAAATCATTGAGGTGACTTATGAGGGGCACTGTGGCTGCGTGTGCATCTCGTCTTTCTCCACGTAAAGTTGTAGCTGTGACTAAGATGCACAGGGGCCACAGTATTTGCATAGTGTTTCCCCACGTAAAGCCACACAATTAACTCATACATGGCTGGGGTCTGGCATATTTGTCCTGTGTTTTCCCCAGAACGATCACAGACAGAACTTCTCCAGGCTCAGCGCTGCCTTGTAAGATTCTCGTGTTTCCCCCATTAAGGTGTGGAGGTAGTTCATAGAGACAGAGGAGACTTTAATATGCCATTCATATTTTTCCACATACTGTATGGTTTGGCATATGCCTCCTGTTTGTTCCCCACAAAAAGCATAGAGGTAACTTGTGCATTCATGATGGTCAGCGTGTCTCAGGTGTTTCCCAAAATAATGTCAAAGGAGAAATGCATGTAGTCACAAGACAGGCATACGCCTCTCGTGTTTCCATGTAGTGTCCTAGAGATAAGTCCCCCAAGGACAGGGGTGTTGTGTATTAACTCATGTTTCCCAACATAGAGGGCACCGAGGGCACTTCTAGAGGCACAGTGTGTGGGACATGCATTTTGTGATTTCCCCATTACGTAATGTATTGAGGTAATTCTCACAGGCTCAGGGATATGGCATCTGTCATTTGTGTTTCCCCAAATAAAGTCATGAAATAAATTTGAATGGAGACACGGCGAGTATAGTCCTCTTGTGTTTCTCTCATAAAGCCATAGACGTATCACTCTCAGACACAGAGGGGCAGTGTATGACTGCTGTGTTTTCCACATACCTTCATGGAGCTAACAGCCACAGGGGCAGTTGGAGGGCTTTGACCACAAAGGCTTAAAGGGAATGCATGCAGAAAAGGCTGTGTGGCCTGTGCCTCAGAGGTTTCACAGCATAAAGCCAGAGAGGAAACTTGGACAGACACAGGTGCAGCACATGCCTCTCCTGTAGGCCACATAAAGTCAAGGAGGCAATTCTCAGGGACAGTAGTACCACACACCCCACTGCTATTCACACCTTAAAATCATATAGGTGTCTCCTGGCACAGGGAATCTACATGTGCCTCTCACATTTCCTCGCATAGTCATAACGTTCAAAGTTCCATATTTTTCTGACATGTCATACAGTGACTCAGAGCAAGAGTGAAGACTCTGGCTCTCGTGTTTCCTCCATAAAGGCATAGAGGCAGCCCGTCCAGGGCACAGGGCTCAGCACATGCCTCTCCTGTGTCACCCCAAGGTACTGCAGAGGTAATGCATACAGGCAGAGAGATGTGGCACGTAGCCCTGGAGCTTCCTCACGTGAACTCTTAGAGGTAACTCGCGAGAGTGCAGTGATGAGGCTCACGGCTCCACGTTTCCCACAGAGCACAGAGCTAACTTGTAGAGGAACAGGGGTCTATCATATGACTCCCTCTTACAACATGACATAAGTCGTGGAGGCAACCTTCACAGACATCAAGGGCATAGCACTTGCTTCTCACATTTCCCACGTAATACCTAGAGCTGACTCAGACAGCTGCGGGGTGCGGCACACGCTGAATACATTTCCCCACACAATGCACAGGGTAACTTGTACAGACACAGGTGTGTGTCATATGACCCTGTGTTTCCTGAAGTAGTGTGGGAGGTGTAACTCATAGCTGCACAGAGGGGCAGAATCTACCCCATGCTTTCCCCCAAGGGTGCAGCACATGCCTTGTCTAACATACACATAAAGTCAAGGGTTTAAAATGAATAGGGCCAATGGCGGGTACATACCTCTTGTGTTTCCCAACAGGAGGTCATGGAGGTAGTTCATAAAGGCACAGGGGCAATCAGATGTATCTTGTTTTCCCCACATGAAGTCAAAGGGGAACTTGGGTAATATAAAGGTGTGCCAGTTTGAAACAGTTATGGACCCCAGAAGAACCATGATCTTTTAACCCAATCTTGTTGGGTGGAAACTTTGGATTGAGTGTTTCCATGGAGATGTGACTCACCCGACTGTGGGTGACACCTTTTGATTAACTCATTCCATGGAGAGGTGGACCACACCCATTCAGGGTGGGTCTTAATTAGATCACTGGAGTCCTTTAAGAGAAGCAGAGCAAGACATTTTGGAGAGAAGCTAAGATATGTAATCCAGAGTTTACCCCCAGGAGAAGCTAAGATCTGACATGGACCCAGATGCTTGGAGATGCTGGAAGATGCAGACAGAAGGACATTTGGAGATGCTAAGCTAAGAGTTGAAGCCCAGAGTTTTCCCCAGAGAAGCTAAGAGCGGACCCCCAGATGCTCAGGAAGAAACACCCTGGGAGAACAAGCAAGGATGCACAGGAGCTGAGAGAGAAGCAAAGACAGAAGCCCAGAGACATTTTGGAGAAAGCCACACAAACCAGAAGCTAAACCTGAAAGAGGACCAGCAGACTCCAGCCATGTGCCTTCCCAGCTGACAGAGGTGATCCAGATGCCATCAGCCTTTCTTCAGTGCAAGTATCCTCTTGTTGATGCCTTACTTTGGACACTTTGCAATATATTCCAATCTTGCTTTTCCAACTAAATTCAGAGGTAACTCATACAGGCGCAGGGGTAAGCATATACCTCTTACGCACCACCCTTAAATGTGTAAGGGTAATTGGGCAGGTATTAGGGTGAGGGATAAGCTTCAGATGTTTGCTAACATAAAATCATAGAGGATACTCCTGCATGCAAAGGATTGCAGCATAAACCTCTCATATTTCACAACTAAAGTTATAAAGTACTGTATTGTCAAGCATGCAGCAGACACATCTTATAGTTCCCCTAGTAAAGTCATAGGTATAACGACAGGAACAGGGTGCAAGGTAAACCTTTCAAGTAATGCAACATTGTCAGAAAAGTAACTCCTACAGGCACAGGTTTATGGCATATTCCATACATGGTTCCCCACAAAGGACCCTAGAGGTTATTCATACAGGGCAGGGATGCGGCATGTACCCTCCTGTTTCCCGTCTTAATGTCCTAGGGGTAAGTCGTGCATAGTCAGGGGACAGGCGTGCCCCTCTCTTGGCAATCATGTGCAAGCACAGAGGCACAGCATAAGTCTCTCATGCTTTCCCCATGATGTCTTAGAGGGAGCTCACACAGGCACGTGGGCTAAGACCTCTCAGTGTCCTCCAATAAATTCGTAGAGGAAACACACAAAGTGTAGGGTGTGTTATATACCTCTTTTACTTCATCTACAAAACCACAGCGGTAACTCATATGAAGAGAGGGGAGTGACACATGACTCTCACTTTCCTTACATAATGGGAAGACAGAAGTGCATCTTGTGGTTTCATGTGGTGGCTAAAGGGGTGATTTATATGTGGGAGCAAATTTGGTAGGTAAAGAAGAAAGGAGGTGAGGGGATGTCCCTACCTCTGGGCTTCACCTGAGAGTAGGGTGCTGGCTGTGCTCTTGAAAACATAGTTCTCTCACGTGTGGTACCCCTTTCAAAGCTAACAGTCCTCTTCTTTCATGAGAGGAAATGTACTGAAGAAAGTTCTCAGGGAGACAGAAGCATCCAAGGATCAAGATGGCTTTAGGAAGAGTATTTACAGGACCAATGTGCCTGCACTACCAGAGAAATAATGTGAATGTCTGTGTCTGTGTCAGTGTCTTTCTCTGTGTCTGTGTATCTGTCTGTGTGCCAGTTTGAATGTATTGTGTCCCCCAAACACCATTATCTTTGATGTAGTCTTGTGGGGCAGATGTTTTGGTGCTGATTAGATTTGCTTGGAGTGTGCCCCACCCAGCTGTGGGTGATGACTCTGATGAGATACTCCCATGGAGGCATGGCCCTGCCCATTCAGGGTGGGCCTTGATCAGTGGAGCCATATAAATGAGCTGACTCAAAGAGAAGGAATTCAGTGCAGCTGTGAGTGATGTTTTGAAGAGGAGCTACAGCCAAGAGAGACACTTGAAGAAAGCACAGGAGCTGCAGATGAGAGACATTTTGCAGACAGCCATTGAAAGCAGACTCTTTCTCCAGAGAAGCTGAGAGAGGACAAATATCCCAGGTGCAACTAAGAGTGACATCTTTGAGGAACTGCAGCCTAGAGAGGAACATCCTGGGAGAAAGCCATTTTTAAACCAGAGCTTGGAGCAGACGCCAGCCACGTGCCTTCCCAGCTAACAGAGGTTTTCCGGATGCCATTGGCCATCCTCCAGTGAAGGTACCCAATTGCTGATGTGTTACCTTGGACACTTTATGGCCTTAAGACTGTAACTGTGTAACCAAATAAACCCCCTTTATAAAAGCAAATCCATTTCTGGTGTTTTGCATTTCAGCAGCACTAGCAAACTAGAACAGTCTGTGTCTGTATCAGTGTCCATGTCTGTGTCTGTCCATGTCTGTATCCATGTATCTGTTTCTGTGTCTTACTGTGTCTGTGTATCTGTCTGTGTGTGTGTCAGTGTCATTCTCTGTGTCTGTGTATCTGCCTGTGTCTGTGTCAGTGTCTTTCTCTGTGTCTGTGTATCTGTCTGTGTCTGTATCAGTGTCCATGTCTGTGTCTGTCCATGTCTGTGTCCATGTATCTGTCTGTTTCTGTGTCTTACTGTGTCTGTGTATCTGTCTGTGTGTGTGTCAGTGTCTTTCTCTGCATCTGTGTCTATATTAATATCAACATTTATATATTTTCTGGGAGTCTTATCCACAAGAACTTGAAATCCTTCTAGTTCTTTCTCTTTCTCGTGGCAGATCCCATATGTGAGTGTCACAGGGATTCAGGCATGAAGGTAATCGGATGATTCGTGCATCTGAGCACATGGCTCTGTGGTTCTCTTTGTTCCCAGTGTCCTGTCCCAGATGCAGCTGCAAGAGTCCAGCCTGGGACTGGTGACATCATCATAGGTTCTCTTTCACCTGCTCTGTGTCTGTTCCTCCATCACCAGAGCTTACTGCTGGAACTGGATCTGCCTGCCCTGGTGAAGGAGCTGGAATGGATGGGGAGCATCTGTTATGATGGGATCCCTTATGGCAACTCATCCCTCAAGGTCGAGTCTCTCCAGAGACACCTCCAAGTACTATTTCTCACTGCAGCTGAGCTCCATGACTCCCGAGGACTTGGCCATGTGCTACAGAGTGAGACACAGTGAAGGGAAGTCATCGGTGGCCCAGACACAACCCTCCCTGCAGGGAGGACAGGAGGGGCCTGGGCTATAGGGCACCCAGTACCCACCCAGCTCAGGGGACCAGCTTCAGGGGCAGGTCCAGGCAAGGATGGGTAGGGTCCCACCCAATCCAGGGTTTCATCTGTTTTCCTAGTTCAGCTCAGTTCATGCACTTGTGTGCTGAGCTAAACCTCTTTGCTCTCAGGCTGGGACCCTTCACTCAGACTGGCATGGACTTTTCCCACATGGGCTGTAATAAAGGTGTGGCCTTCAACGCACCCCATTTTATCTTCTCCTATTCATCTCACGTGTCCATCCATCTGAGGACACCAAGGGCAGCACCTACACCTTGACCTGAAGCTGGCCTCACCTTCCACGTGTCTTGCAGGTAATTCCAGGTAATGGAATTCCAGGTGATGCAAGCCCCGCTGCAGGACAAGCCTGCATCCCATGGTGGCTCAGCGGCGGCTGACTCTACAGCACCTCTAAGAGTGAAGTTCTATTTCCTGACCTGGTGGGAAACACAAGCATGAACAACTTCAAATGATTTGCTAAGGTGTGCAGTTATTTCATAGCTTTGTACTCATGAACAGTAAAATAGTCTAGTCAGGGCTGTGGTGAAGGACACACGGCACCCACTCGTCTGGGGTGCGAGAACTGCAGCCATGGTGGAAGGGAAAACTGCCTGGGACAGCCTCGGAGAGGGGCCCTGGAGCATGGAGTGGCCTCCAGAACCACAAAAGTGCAGGTTAGAAATCCTATATGAGGGGAGACTTCCAGGAGGATGGCAGAATAAGACAGACAGAACTCAGTTCTCCACCATAAAACAGCTAGAGAACAGGTGGAAAACCACCAAAGCAGCTGTTCCGGGGTCCAGATGGCCAGAGGGTACTCTGCATTATGGAAGGAAGACCTGGATGGAAAAGTGGAGAAGCTACAACCAAGAAACTGGGGTGAGTGTGCTCAATCGCGACACTGAAAATCAGCACACCCCTGCTTTGGAGAGTGGGGGAGGCTGTCCTCTCAGACCACAGCCTAGTGCTGCTGTGTGGGAACCTGGGAGCCAGCAGAGTCAGCCATACACAGACTCTGCTGCAGTGCCCATGGCTCACCACCTTCCCTGAGGCAGGCTGGACTTTGGGGAGTCTGGGAATCCCTCCCCTCGGGAGAAGGGGGGACTCAGAGCAGAGCCAATCTGACAGTTGGCTGGCAAGAGAGACACCCTTGTCCTGCTGCCTTGAGCCCATCTACACAGGGGCTCAGAGTCTCACCATGGATGCAAGCACAGAGGTGGGGGCCAGGCGGCTGCATCATGATACCAGACACCTTTCCCTACTCCCGAGGTTGTCTTGCTGACCTGGGCTGGCTGCTGGACGGGGAAGGTGAGTCCCCCAGTCCTGCAGCCCAGAGTCTTTCCACACAGGAGCCTGAGAATCACCAGACCCACTGTGCCCACAAGTGGGGTCTTGACCAAGGTGGGCAGTGCCTGGCACACCTGGGGGCATGCGGTCTTGACTGGATTTTCACCTGGTTGGGACTTTGCCCAGGGAGCTCTACAGTCAAGGAGAGGAAGGGCTGGGGGGAAGAGGTGGCCCAAGAGTGTCATCTCCTGGGAAGATGTGTAAAGTGCAGGCTGGCAAGCTGCTTCCCTGTCTGGCCTCTAATAGACTTCTGAAAGAGCTATACCCCCTGAGTTAGGCCCTGGCCTTGGTTTGGCTGGGAATTACTGACAAACCAAGTGCCAAAGGAGACCTTCAATGCAAACCCAAGCAACCACAAAATATTAGACGAGCAAGGGAAATCAACTTTCAAAATAAACTTATCAAGATAATCTAAAGTCAAGAAACCAGCAAAAATCACAAAGCACATGAAGACTCAAGAATGTATGGCCAAGCCAAATGACCCAATTAAAAAGCTGGAGGAAGCACAGAATTTGGAACAACTAATCAAAGATGTTCAAACAAATCTCTTAAATAATTTCAGTGAGTTGGCTAAACAGATAGTGGACATCAAGAAGACAGTAAAAGAACATAAAGAAGAATTTGAAAGAATAAATAGAAAAGCAGCAGATCTTATGGAAATGAAGGATACTGTAGATCCAATTAAAATATACTAGAGACACACAACAGATGATTTTAGAAGGCAGAAAAAACAATAAACAAACTGGAGGATAAACAACTGAAATTGAATGCACAAAAGAACAAATAGTGAAAAAAGATGGAAAAACTTGAATTGGATCTTAGGGAAATGATTGACAATATGAAGTACACAAATACAAGAATCATTAGTGTCCCAGAAGGAGAAAAGAAGAGTAAAGGGCCAGAAAGATAATTAGGGAAAACTTCCCAACCCTTATAAAAGACATAAATATGCAAATCAAAGAAACCCAATGAACTCCAAATATAATAAATCCAAATAGACCCACTCTGAGACACATACTAATCAGATTGTTAAATGTTGAAGAGAAGGAGAAGTTTCTGAAAGCAGCAAGAGAAAAACGATTTACCATATACAAGGGAAATCACATAAGACTAGGTACTGACTACTCAGCAGATACCATGGAGGTGAGAAGGAAGTGGTATGACATACTTAAGATTCTGAAAGAGAAAAATTTCCAGCCAGGAATTCTTTATCCAGCAAAGCTGTCCTTCAGAAGTGAGGGAGAGGGGGAGGAAAGAAGATGGCAGCATAGAGAAGAGTGGAAGTTAGTTAGTCCCCCTGGAACAACTAATAAACAGCCAGGAACAACTAGAAAATAATCTGGAATAATTGCAGGGGGACAAACATGACCATCCACTCATCATTCACCAACCTGAATTGGGAGGAATGCCCAAGATCGCAGCACAAAATCTGTAAGTAAAAAACTGCGGACCTGAGCCAGGAGCCCCCTACCCCCATGGCCTGAACTGCAAAGTCTCATGGTGCTAGAGAGCAGCACTCTCCCAAACTGCAAAGCCTTGCTGTGCTAGACAGCAGCACTCTCCAGGCAAGCAAATATAGCTCAGCTGAGCTCCAACTGGGGTTTTAATTAGCACAGGTGGTCTACTCATTACAAGCTATGAATCCCCAACAAGCAGACAGAGGCTTTTGGTGATGACTGACCTTGGAGAGCTAGAAGACCTCTCTGGGAGGGAGGGGGAGCCCAGAGGACTGGGTGCTGTCTTTGGCCAATGAGTGAAACTGAGGGGGTGTACAGACTGACCCTGAAGGGGGTCTTCCTGTCCCTTTTTTGGCTCAGTGGAGAAAGCCTCAGCCATTTTCAATTCCCAGTGCTTAGACCCAGACAAGGGTAGAGATAGCAGAGTCAGAGACTATTTAAATGGAAATGACCTCTCCCCAGTGGGTATATTTTCCCTAAGAGGAAAGAGGTGGTGCCAAGCTCTACTACCTGCCTTCCATTCAGAACCAGACCCCAGAGCCTGAGGGAAAACAGCCACAGGCCACACCTCCTTACACCAGTCTGGAGCTACAGGCTGACAGGCACCACCTCCTGGGCAGAAAAGCACAGTGACTTGAGCCCTCACAGTGTGCATCAATCCTCTAAGAGTCCCTCAGGGAGATCTGAAACTATTCCCTCCTTCCAAGACCTGAACCCATTCTGGTCTAGGAAAACCTGATTGGGGTAACCAAGGAGGCCAGATGCCTAGACAACAGAAAACTACAACCTACACTATGAGGGGCAAATTTATGACCCAGTCAAGGGAACAAACTTACACTTCAACTGAGATACAGGAATTTAAACAACTAGTTCTGGATCAATTCAGAAAGTTTAGGGAAGATAAGGCAAAAGAGATGAAGTGTATAATGAAAACATTGGCATACATAAGACAGAATCTATGGAAATGAAAGGCACAACACATGAGATGAAAAACACAATGGAGACATACAGCTGCAGATTTCAAGAGGCAAAGGAAAACACTCAGGAACTTGAGAACAAGGCACCTGAAAGCCTACACACAAAAGAACAGATAGAGAAAAGAATGGAAAAATATGAGCAATGTCTCTGGGAATGTAAGGACAAAATGAAATGCAGGAATGTACATGTCATTGGTGTCCCAGAAGGAGAAGAGAAGGGAAAAGGGGCAGAAGCAATAATAGAGGAAATAATCAATGAAAATTTCCCATCTCTTATGAAAGACATAAAATTACAGATCCAAGAAGTACAGCATAACCCAAACAGAACAGATCTGAATAGGCCTACACCAAGACACTTAGTAGTCAGATTATCAAACAGCAAAGATAAAAAGAGAATTCTGAAAGCAGCAAGAGAAAAGTGATCCATCATGTACAAAGGAAGCTTGATAAGACTATGTGCAGATTTCTCAATAGAAACCATGGAGGCAAGAAGGAAGTGGGGTGATATACTTAAGATACTTAAAGAGAAAAACCACCTACCAAGAATCACATATTTGGCAAAACTGTCCTTCAAATATGAGGGAGAGCTTAAAATATTCTCTGACAAACAGACAATGACAGAGTTTGTGAACAAGGTACCTCTTCTACAGGAAATACTGAAGGGAGCACTACAGACAGAAAGGAAAAGACAGGAGTGAGAGGTTTGGAAAATTTGGGAGATAGTAGCACAGCAATGTAAGTATACTGAACAAAGAGGACTGTGAGTATGGTTGAAAGAGGAAGGTTAGGAGCATGTGGGACACCAGAAGGAAAGAGGAAAGATAAAGACTGGGAATATATAACTCATTGAAACCTAGGGTGCTCAATGATTGTGATAAACAGTACAAATATGTTTTTACATGAGGTAGAACAAATGAATGTCAACATTGCAAGGGGTTAAAAATGGGGTGGTATTGGGGGAAAGATACAATCAATGCAAACTAGAGACTACAACTAACAGAAGCATTGTATTATGCTTCCTTTAATATAACATAGGCAATACACCAAAGCTAAATGCGTATGGGGGGAGGGACATACAGGCAGGGTATGGGACTCTTGGCATTGGTGATGTTGTCTGACTCTTTATTCTACTTTAGTTTAATGCTACCTTTCCTTTTGTTGCTTCCTAGCTGTCATGTTTTTTTTTCTTTTTTTTCCTCTCTTTCTTTTTTCTTTTTCTCCTGTCTCTCTACCTCCTTTGACTCTTCCTCCTCCTTCATGGAAGAAAGGGAGATGTCCTTATACAGCTAGTGGTGATGGTGGTGAATACATAAATAAGTGACTATACAGGGAACCATCAATTGTTTACTTAGGACAGAATGTATGGTTTGTGAACAAAACTGTCTTGAAAAAATGGGTTGATGAAGAAACCTTGAGGACACTATATTGAGTGTAATAAGACAGATACATAAAAACATTGCAGGGTCTCACTGATATGAATTCATTATAATATGTAAACTCACATGAAATGTAAGTTATCAGAATATAGAATGAAGCTAAAGAATGGGGAGTGGTTGCTGAATATGAGCAGAATATTCAACTAGGGCAAACTTAAACATTTAGAAATGGAAGAGGTGATGGTAGCACATTGTAATAACTAACAGTGCTGAATGGTGTGTGAAGGTGGTAAAAAGGAGAAACTTGGAGTCACATATGTCACCAGAAGGAAAGTTGGAGGTTAAAAGATGGGAATGTATAAAACAGTGAATCTTGTGGGGGACAATGTCCATGATTAACCATACAAATATTAGAAATCTCTCTCATGAACTAACAAATGTATGACACTATAACTAGAATTTAATAATGGAGGGGCATATAGGAAAAAAATATATACCTATTGCAAACTATATACTACAGTTAATAGTATTTTAACATTCTTTCATCAAAAGTAACAAAAATATTATACCAATACTATGAATCAATAATGGAGGGGGATGGTTAGGGGTATGGGAGGATTTGAGTTTCATTGTTTGTAGGTCTTTATTTCTTTTCTGGAGTAATGAAAATGTTCTAAAAATTGAAAAAAATTAACTATGGTGATGGAAGCACAGCTGTATGATGGTACCAGGGGCAAGTGATTATACACTTTGGATCTTTGGATAATTGTATGGTATGTGAACAATCTCAATTAAAAAAAAAGAAAAAAGTGAGGGAGAGTTTAAAATTTTCACAAACAAATCCTGGGAGAATTTGTAACAACAGACCTGCCCTGCAATAATAAATAATAATAAATAATAAAGGGAGTTTCTGTCAGCCTAAAAAAAAAAAAGACAGGAGAGAGAGAATTGGAGGAGAGTATATAAATGATGATTATCAGTAATGGTAACTGAAAGGATAAAAAGAGAAAAATACGATCTGACAAATAAAAGCTGTGCTGGTTTGAATCTACTATGTCCCTCACAAAAGCCATTTCTTTAATGCAATCTTGTGGGGGGAAGACCTATTGTTGGTGGGACATTTTGATTAGGTTGTTTCCATGGCGATATGACCCACCCATTTGTGGGTGGGACCTTTGATTAGATAATTTCTATAGAGGTGTCACCCCACCTATTCTGGGTTGGTCTTAATTAGATTACTGGAGATCTTTAAGAGAGCTCACAGAAAGAAGGGGCTCAGAAAGGCTGAGAAAGACATTTTGGAGAGAAGCTAAGATACACAATCCAGAATTTGCCCCAGAGAAACTAAGAGAGGACAACCAGATTCCTAGAGTGAAATTCCCCAGAAGAACAAAGCAGAGAGCTGAGAAGCTAAGAGACATAGAAGCCCAGAGACATTTTGGAGAAAGCCATTTTGCAACCAGAATCTGGGGACAAAGGACCAGGAGATGCCAGCCAGGTGCCTTCCCAGCTGATGGAGGTGTTCCAGATGACATCAGCCTTTCTATAGTGAAGGTGTCCTCTTGTTGATGCCTTAGTTTGCACACTTTTATGGCCTTAGAACCATAAATTTATAACATAATAAATCCTTTTTATAAAAGCCAATCAATTTCTGTTATTTTGCATAGTGACAGCTTTAGCAAATCAGAGCAAAAGCCAAGGAATAAAATAGTTGAAGAAAGGACAATTTTCACAGTAATATCAATGAATGTTAATGTATTAAGCTCCCCAATAAAAAGACACAGACTGGCAAAATGGATAAAAAATATATAATGCATTTACATGCTGTTTACAAGAGATTCATATAGACCCAAAGATGCAAATAGGTTAAAAGTGAATGCATGGAGGGAATGACATCATCAACATGGTGACATAAACAGTCTCTGAAAATTTCTCTCCAGATATTCAGTGAAAAAACGGACAATTCTGAATTGTTTGAAACTTGGGAAGAGGATATATCAAAAAGAAGAAAGACCAGAAATATCAGGTAGGAATCTTCCATCCAAGACCAGCCAGTCTCCTCCCCTTCCCCTCACTGGGGCTCAGTTTGGGAAAGGCACAGAATCAGCAGATGGGAACCCTCCCACTACAAACACAGACTATAAAAACTCTCCCAGCAGTGAGACATACCCCCACCATTTGAACACCTGGAGGACAGGAGAGGACATCTCAATGCCCAGGTCATTGAGGGACAAAGAGACTGAGAAAATGTGGGCAAAGACTGTGTATCCATCCCTGGGTCTGAAAACCCTTCCCCCAACCTTGAGGGAAGCAGTAGTCAGTGGCCATTTCCTTGCCTTAGGGATGGCTGGAGAACTGGGTCAGCTGATGGAGTACTTTGCCACAAGTAGAGAATCATATTGAACAAGATTTTGGCAAGCAAAGTGAGGGCATGGGAATCCCGCAGTTTCAGCTTACCTGTGTAGATGCAGCCTGTGCTTGGAGGCAAAGCAGCTTCTGAGGACAATTAAGTTACCAAACAGTGCCATCTGTTGGATTGTCTGGAAGGTGCAAGGGAATTGAAACATTTTTAAAAGATGCCCCCAGACCCTTTCTTAGAACCACAGGAGCTAGTCTACAAGCCCTGTATGGAAACCTAGTCCTGTTTTTGCTGAGAAATACAGATGACCCAACTGTTAAAGCAGGGCTCTAAAACAAACCCAGATCTTGCTGGACAGTTGAAAACAGAGCACCACTGGAAGCCAGCAGATTTGTATTACTACAGACAGCAAACTTGCTGGGGTGCCCAGTGCCTACCTCCCATCTCTGTGGCAGGCCACAATGGGTGCCTGATTTGGGGGGGGGAAAGATGGGGCAGAGCCAACCTGACAACTGGCCAGTGAAAGAAACAAAGAAAAGACAGAGATCAAAGACAGCCAACAAGAAACCCCTAGGCAAAAGAGAGAAAACAATCTCCAGAATTAACTAATCAAGAAAATCGGATGCCTAGACATCAAAAAGCCATGAGCTACACCTGGAAACACAAAGATATGGCTCAGTCAAAGGAACAAACTAACATCTCAACTGAGATTCAGGTGTTGAAACAACTAATTAAAGATGTTCAACCAAATCTTCTATATCAAATCAACTAGTTTGAAGAAAATGTGACAAAAGAGATGAAGGATATAAAGAAGACACTGTGTGACCATAAGGAAAAATTTGTAAGCTAGAAAAAACAAATGGCAGCACTTATGGGAATGAAAGGCACAACAGAAGAAATGAAAAAAACAATGGAGACATACAACAGCAGACTTGGAGAGAGCAGAAGAAAGAATTAGTGAACTAGAGGACAGGATATCTGAAATCCTACACACAAAAGAACAGATAGGGAAAAGAATGGAAAACTATGAGCAGGGTCACAGGGAACTGAATGACAACATGAAGCACATGAATGTATGTGTTATAGGTGTTCCAGAAGGGAAAGAGAAGGGAAAAAGGGAAGAAAGAATAATAGAGGAAATAATCAATGAAAATTTCCCAACTCTTATGAAAGACATAAAATTACAGGTCCAAGAAGTGCAGCATACTCCAAACAGAATTTATCCAAATAGACCTACTCCAAGACACTTACCAATATACTTTCAAATATCAGAGACAAAGATAGAATTCTGAAAGCAGCAAGAGAAAAGCAATCCATCACATACAAGGGAAGCTCGATAAGATTAAGTGTGGATCTCTCAACAGGAACCATGGAGGTGAGAAGGCAGTGGTATGATATATTTTAGAAGCTGTAAGAGAACAACTGCTAATCAAGAATCTTATATTGGGTAAAACTGTCCTTCAAAAATGAAGGAGAGTTTTAAATATTTTCAGATAGACACTGAGAGAGTTCATAAACAGGAGACCTTCTCTACAAGAGATACTAAAGGAACTGCTACAGATAGGAAAAGATAGGATGGAGAAGTTTGGAGAAAAGTGTAGAAATGAAGATATCAGGAGATAGAAAGAGGGTAGTGATCAGACATTTGATGCTGAAGGAATATAGAATGTTCAACAGGATTGATTGTATAGATCCAGAAATGGATGGCACAATACTGTGTGATGGTAGCAAAATATTATAAGTACAATGAAAAAAGATATCTGAAAGTAAAGTTGAAAGAGGAAGGGCAGGGGCATGTACAACACCAGAAGGAAAGATAGACAATAAAGACTGGGACTGCATAACTCAGTGAAACCTAGAGTGGTCAATTATGGTGACTAAATGTAGAAATATAAATGTTTTTACATGTGGGAAAACAAATGAATGTCAACCTTGCAAGGTGTTGAAAATGAGATGGTATTGGGGAAAAATATAATCAATGCAATCTGGAGTCTATAGCTAACAGTAACATTATAAAATGCTTCTATTAAATGTAACAAAGGCAATACACCAAAGGTAAATGTCTGTGAGATGGGAATATAAGGGAGGATTATGGGATTCTTGGTGGTGGTGTTGTTGCCTGACCTTATTATTGTATTGTGTTTTTATGTTTTCTTTTATCTTTTTTATTATTCTCTTTAATTTTTTTAATTTTTAATTTTCTTCTATTATATATATATATATATTTGCAGTAATGAGTATGTTCAATTGCTGATTGTGGTGAAGAATGCATAACTATATGATGATATTGTGAACAATTGATTGTACACCATGGATGATTGTATGGTATGTGAGTATATCTCTATAAAATTGCAGGGAAAATTAAACAGTGGGATGCAAGTGCTGGAGAAAATGTGGAGAGAGGGATGTAACTATTCACTGTTGGTGGGGAAGTAGAATGGTATAGCCTATCTGGAGGATGGTGTGGTGGTTCCACAAGAAGCTAAGTATGTGGGTGCCGTAAGGTCCTCCAACTTCATTATTGGGTATATACTTGGAAGATCTGAGAGCAGGGGCATGAATGGACATTGGCACACTGGTGTTTATGGAGGCAGCATTCATGATTTGCAATGGATGGAGGTGGCCTAAGTGCACATCAACTGAGGAACAGAATGGTGAGCTGTAGCGTATGCATGCAAGAGAATACTGAGCAGGTGCAAGAAGGAATGAAGTGAGACATGCTACTAGGTGAATGGAGCTTGAGGACAGCATTTTGAGTGAAATACTCCAGAAACAAAAAGAAAAACATTATAATGCCTCACTAATATGGGCTAACTGTAATGTGTAAACTCTGAGAACTGAATCTTAGAGCACAGGTTATTGGGGAAGGCTTATTGTAAAGGTCCCTAGATTTTAAGCTCTTATAGCAGTCACATCTATTCCTGAGTTGTAATGGTTATCTCAATTCTGACATGCTGGACGGTATCTAGAACTTTGGGTATCTATGTGACACCTGAGCCACAGAGCTAGAGTTCAGTAGGTATAAATGTCAGTATTGCCTCATACAGCAACTGTTAAGAAAGCTGAAAAAGAGCTCAGACTTCAATTAGAGACATAAATGAAGCAGATCTGGTTAGGACTAAGGCAAATCAGGCCAAAGGGTAAAGGATGATAGTGACTGTGTTATACAGCTTCAACTTCTGTGTGATACCAAGGGAAGAGGTGTTTATTTGGTGCAGGATCTATATTTTCTGTAGCACTCTAAATAATTTAACTTGTACAGTCATTTTATTCAAACACCATAATTACATGGAATTTTGAATAGGAAATGAGATCTGGTAGGTTTGTACAGGTTAGTGTGAAATCCTGATACATCCCAAATTGATTTGGGCAGATTAGAAAAATGTGTTTGCAGGGCCCCCTTGAGGAAGTGGGGAAATGTGGAAACAGTAAACTTCTCCATGTGAGTTATTACTGATGTTCTTGCAAGCACTGAGGACTACCAATTTGGTAGGCCAAGCCCTCAATCTTGGGGCTTGCCCTTATGAAGCTTGTTACTGCAAAGGAAAGGCTAAGCCTACTTATAATTGTGCCTAAGTGTCTCCTCCAGAGAACCTCTTTGTTGCTCAGATGTGGCCTCTCTCTCTCTAAGCCCACTTGGCAGGTAAACCCACTGCCTCCCCCCAACATGGGACATGAATCCCAGGGGTGTAAATCTCCCTGGCAATGTGGGACATGATTCCCAGGGATGAGCCTGTATCTAGTAATGTGGGATTGAGAAAATCTTCTCGACCAAAAGGGGGAAGCAAAATGAAACAAAATAAAGTTTCAGGGGCTGAGAGACTTCAAATGAAGTCTAGAGTTCACTCTGTAGGGAATTCTTATGTGCTATATAGATATCCCTTTTTAGTCTTTAGAGCATTGGAATAACTAAAAGGAAATACCTAAAACTATTGAACTGCAACTCAGTAGGCTTGATTCTTGAAAATTATTGCATAAGTACGTAGCTTCCCAGGTGTGACTGTGTGATTGTGAAAACCTTGTGGCTCACACTGCCTTTATCCAATGTAGGGACAGATGAGTAGAAAAATGGGGAAAAAATTAAATGAAAAATAGGGTGAGATGGAGGATGGAATGTTTTGGGTGCTCTTTTATACTTTTATTTTTATTCTTATTTTTATCTTTTTTGAGCAATGAAAATGTTTAGAAATTGTGGTGATGAATGCACAACTATATGATGGTACTGTGAACAATTGATTGGGCACTGTGGATGATTGTATGGTATGTAAATATACCTCAATAGAACTTAATTTAAAAAAAATACAATGGGAGAATATATTGGGAAACCACATATCTGAGAAATGTTTAATATCCAGAATGTATAAAGAAATACTTCAACTTATCAACAACAACAAAAAAACAAGCAATGCAATTTAAAAATGAGCAAAAGATTTTAATAGACATCTCTCCAAGGAAGATACACAAATGGTCAGACAGCACATGAAAAGATGCTTGACATCATTAGCCATCAGCGAAATGCAAATCAAATCCACAATGAGATACCTCTTCAGATCCATTAGAATGGCTGCTATTAAAAAACAAGTGTTGGAGAATGTGCAGAGAAATAGCAACACTCATTCATTGCTGTTGGCAATGTAAAATGATGCAGCCACTGTGGAAGACAGTTTTGTGGTTCCTCAGAAATTTAAGTATAGAACTGTCAGATGACCCAGCAATCACACATCTAGGTATATACCCCAAAGAATTGAAAGCAGGGACTTGAACAGATACTTGCACACCAATGTTCATAGCAGCATTATTCATAATTGTCAAAATATGGAATCAACCCATATGTCCATCAACAGATAAATAAAATGTGGCACATAAACACAATGGAACATCATTCAGCTGTAAAAAGGAATGAAGTTCTGGTTCATGTGCATTGCACTGATGAACCTTGAAGACATCATGTTGAATGAAATAAGCCAGACACAAAAGGACAAACACTGAATGATCTCACTGGCTTGAGACAATTAGAATAAGTAAACTCATAGAGTCAGAATCTAGAATACAGGCTACTAGGGTATAAGGTGGGGATAGGGAGTGGGAAGTTAAGGCTTAAAATGTACAGGGTTCAGATTTGGAATAGTGGAAATGTTTTGGTAAAAGAAGGTAGCAGCATAATTAACAGCACTGAAATGTATATCTGAATGTGATTAAAAGGGGAAATGTTAGATTTTATATATGGTAACAGAATAATTTTTTAAAAAAACATTCATGGCATTACATTACACAAACCATGAACCCTAAGTTAAAACATGGACTACCTTTAATAGAATAATTATAAAACTATGCTATCATCAATTGTACGTAATGTTCCACAACAATGCAATGTGTTAGCAATATGGTTGTATATGAGAATCCTGTATTTTATGCATGATTTTTCAGTAAATGCACAACTTATCTAATAAGGAAAAAAAATAAATGCAGACTTTAATTTCTCCATATTTGTGAATTTCCAATTTGTTATTTTTTAATTAAATTCAGTTTTATTGAGATATATTCAGATATCATACTGTGCTGGTTTGAATGTGTTATGTCCCTGAGAAAAAGCCATGTTCTTTGATGCAATCTTGTGGGGCAGAGGTTTTAGTGCTGATTAGATTGGAACCCTTTGAGTGTTTCCATGGAGATGTGCCCCACCCCACTGTGGGTGATGACTCTAATTGGATAATTTCCATGGAGGTGTGACCCCGTCCGTTCAGCACTATATATAAGCTCAGACAGAAGGAGTGAGTTTGGTACAGCCAAGAGGGACACTTTGAAGAAAGCACAGGAGCTGCAGATAAGAGACAGTTTGAAGATGGCTGTTGAAAGCAGACTCTTGCTCTGGAGAAGCTAAGAGAGGACAAATACCCCAAGTGCAACTAAGAGTGACATTTTTGAGGAAATGCAGCCTAGAGAGGAACGTCCTGGGAGAAAACCATTTTGAAACCAGAACTTTGGAGCAGGTGCCAGCCACATGCCTTCCCAGCTAACAGAAGTTTTCCGGACACCATTGGTCATTATCCAGTGAAGGTACCCTATTGCTGATGTGTTACCTTGGACAGTTTATGGCCTTAAGACTGTAACTGTGTAACCAAATAAACTCCCTTTTATAAAAGCCAATCCATCTCTGGCATTTTGCATTTTGGCAGCATTAGCAAACTAGAACACATACAGTCATGCTTGGTGTACAATCAACTTTTCACAGTACCATCATATAATTATGCATCCATCACCCCAATCTATTTTTGAGCATTTTCCTTACACCAGAGAGAATCAGAATAAGATTAAAAAATAAAAGTAAGAAAGAACACCCAAATCATCCCTCTGCATCCTACCCTATTTTTCATTTAGTTTTTGTCCCCATTGTTCTACTCATCCATCCATATACTGGATAAAGGGAGTGTGATCCACAAGGTTTTCACAATCACACTGTCACCCTTTGTAATCTACATCGTTATACAACCATCTTCAAGAGTCAAGGCTACTGGGTTGGAGTTTGATAGTTTCAGGTATTTACTTCTAGCTATTCCAATACCTTAAAACCTAAAAAGTGTTATCTATATAGTGTGTAAGAATGCCCACCAGAGTGACCTATTGACTCCATTTGAAATCTCTCAGCCACTGAAACTTTATTTTGTTTCATTTCACATCCTCCTTTTGGTCTCAATCCCATGATGCTGGGTCCAGATTCATCCCCGGGAGTCATATCCTGGGTTTACACCCCTGGAAGTCAGGTCCCATGTAGAGGGGAGGGCAGTGAGTTCACCTGCTGGGTTGGCTAAGTTAGAGAGAGAGAGAGAGGGCCACATCTGAGCAACAAAGAGGCACTTAGGGGGAGACTCTTAAGCACAAATATAAGCAGGTTTAGCCTCTCCTTTGCAGTAATGAGCTTCATAAGGGCAAGCCCCATGATAGAGGGCTCAGCATACCAGGCCGTCAGTCCTCAATGTTTGTGAGAACATCAGCAACAATCCAGGTGAGGAAGTCCAACACCTCCGCGTGTACCCCCAGCTCCTCAGGGGAACCCCGCAGATATATTTTTATTCTCTGCCAAAATTACTCTGGGATGTGTTGCTTATTTCACTCTAACCTATACAAACCTACCATATCTCACTTTCTGTTCAAAGTTCCATGTAATTTGTGGTGTCTGGGCAAACCAACTGTAGAAGTTATATTGTTTAGAAAATATAGATCCTGCACCAACTAAACATCTCTTCCCTTGGTCTCACATGGGAGTTGAAGTTTTAAAACACAGTGAGTTTCAAACTTTACCCTTTGGCCCGATTTGCCCTAGTCTTAACCAGATCTGCTTCATTCATATCTCTAATTGAAGTCTGGGGTCTTTTTCAGCATTTTTTTTGACCAGTTGCTCTGTGTGCTAATACTGACATTCATATCTGCTGAGCTCTAGTTCTGAGTTTCAGTTGTCACACAGATACCCAATTTTACCAGTTTGTATATATTATGTCCCCCAGAAAAAGCCAAGTTCTTTGATGCAATCTTGTGGGGGCAGACATGTTAGTGGGGATTAATTTGGAATGTTTGGATTAGGTTGTTTCCATGGAAATGCACCCCATCCAACTGTGGATGATAACTGATTGGTTGATTTCCACAGAGGTGTGGCCCCACCCAGTCAGCATGGGCCTTGATTACCAGAGCACTATATAAGCTCAGACAGAAGGAGCGAGCTTTCTACAGCCAAGAGGGACACTCTGAATAATGTCCAGGAGCTGAGAGAGGAGTGGCAGATGAGAGAGAGTTTGAAGATGGCCCTTGAAAGCAGACTCTTGCTTCAGAGAAGCTAAGAGAATGCAAACATCCCAAGAGGAACTAAGAGTGACATTTTGAAGAGGAGCTGCAGCCTAGAGAGGAACATCCTGGGAGAAAGCCATTTTGAAACCAGATCTTGAAGCAAATGCCAGCCATGTGCCTTCCCAGCTGATAGAAGTTTTCCCGACACTATTGCCCATCCTCCAGTGAAGGTACCTAATTGTTGATGACTTACCTTGGACACTTCATGGACTTAAGACTATAACTTTGTAACCAAATAAACCCCCTTTATAAAAGCTGATCCATTTCTGGTGTTTTGCATTCCAGCAACATTAGCAAACTTGAACACAAATGTTCCAGAGACCAATCAGGTACTATACAAAGGGATCAGCATCTCAGAGTTTGGAGATAGCCATTAAAATTCAGGAATAGATTTGACTACTGTAAGAGCTTACAATCTAGGGACCATTACAGTAATTGTTCCCCTGATAGGCTGTGCTCTAAGATTCAATTCTGAGTTTACACATTGTACTTAGTCCATATTGGTGAGGCATTAAAGTGTTTGCCTTGGTTTCTGGTGTACTTCACTCAACATGCTGTCTACAGGTTCCATTCACCTCATTGCATGTCTCACAGCTTCACTTCTTGTAGTTGCTCAATATTCCGTTGTACACATACACCACAGTTCACCATTCTGTTCCTCAGTGGATGTACCCTTAGTCCACCTCCATCCATTGTAAATGATGAATACTGCCTCCATAAACACCAGTGTGCAAATGTCCATTCATGTCTCTGCTCTCAGATCTTCCAAGTACATACCCCATAATGAGGTTGCAGGACCTTACAGCCCCCATATAATTAGCTTCTTGTGGAACCACCGCACTGACCTCCAGAAAGGCTACACTATTCTGCCTTCTCATCAACAGTAAATAGGTGCATCCCTCTCTCCATGTTTTATCCAGCACTTTTACCCCTATTTATATTTTTACCTATAATTTAATAGAGATATATTCACATATCATACAATTATCCACAGTGTACAGCCAGTTGTTCACGGTAAAATCATACGTTGTACATTTATCACCATAGTCAGCTCTTGAACATATTGATTACTACAAAAAAAAGTTTTTATTTTTTAGCAAATAATAAAAAAGATAATAAAAAGAAAAATAAAATGTCATACAATACAATATAATAGTAAGGACAGAAAACAACAGCACTACCAAGAATCCCATGTCCCTCCCTTATATCCCCCTCTCATACACATTTAGCTTTGTTATATTGCCTTTGTTACATTTAATGGAAGCATAATACAATGTTACTATTGACCATAGATTCCAGTTTGCTTTGACTATATTTTTTCCCAAATACCATCTTTTTCCAGCACTGCATGGTTGACATTCATTTGTTCTACATGTAAAAACATTTTTATATTTGTACATTTAGTAAGAATCATTGGCCACTCTAGTTTTTGCCAAGTTATACAGTCTCAGTCTTTATCATCTGTCTTTACCTCTGGTGTCATACATTCCCCTATCCCACCTTGTTGTAGTTTGCTAATGCTGCCAGAATGCAAAACACCAGAAATGGATTGGCTTTTATAAAAGGGGGTTTATTTGGTTACAAAATTACAGTCTTAAGGCCATAAAGTGTCCATCAACAAAGGGCACCTTCACTGGAGAATGGCCAATGGTGTCTGGAAAACCTCTGTTAGCTGGGAAGCTACATGACTGGTGTCTGCTCCAGAGTTCTGGTTTCAAAATGGCTTTCTCCCAGGATGTTCCTCTCTAGGCCACAGCTCCTCTTCAAAATGTCACTCTCAGTTTCTCTTGGGGTGTTTGTCCTCTCTTAGCTTCTCTGGAGAAAAAGTCTGCTTTCAAAAGCCATCTGCACAATGTCTCTGTAAACTGCAGTTCCTCTCTCAGCTCCTGTGCATTCTCCAAAGTGTCCCTCTTGGCTGTCACTCCTCTTCAAAATGTCACTCTCAGCTGCACTGAGTTCCCTCTGTTTGTCAGCTCATTTATATGGCTCCAGTGATTTAATTTAGACCCACCCTAAATGGGCAGGGCCACACCTCCATGGAAATTATCCAATCAGAGTCATCACCCACAGTTGGGTGGGGTGCATTTCCATGGAAACAGTCAAATAATTACAATCTAATCAACACTGATAGTCTGTCCATGCAAGATTACATCAAAGATAATGGCATTTTGGGGGACATAATACATTCAAACTGGCACACACTTCTTTCAGCTTTCCTCATGGATGTCTTTGTTCAGTATACTTACAATATTGTGTTACCATCTCACAGTATTATGCTATCTATTTCTAGATCTATACAATTAATCCTGCTGAACATTCTGTAGTCCTTCAGCATCAAATGTCTGATCTCTACCCTCTTTCTATCTCCTGACAGCCTGTGTTACCAGCTTTTAACTCTCAAAGTTTACTCATTAATGTTAGCTCATATTAGTGTGACCATACAGTATTTGTCCTGTTGTTTCTGGCTAACTTCAGTCAACATAACATCCTCAAAGTTCACCCATATTATTATATGTTCCATGTCTTTTTTCTGTCTTACAGCTGCATAATATTCCATCATGTGTATATACCACCATTTGCTTATTCACTTGTCTGTTGATGGACATTTGGGCTGTTTCCATCCTTTGGTAATCATGAATAATGCTGTGATAAACTTCAGTTTACAAATGTCTGTTCTTGTCTTAACTTTCAGTTCCTTTGAATATATACCTAGCAATGGAATAGCTGGGTCATATGGCAAATCTATACTTAGCTTCCTGAGGAACCTCTACACTGTCTTCCAGAGTGATTGCACCATTCTACATTCCTACCAGCAATGAATAAGTGTGCCTCTTTTTCCACATCCTCTCCATCACTTGTAATTTTCTGCTTTTTGGATAATGGTCATTCTGGTAGGTGTGAGACGATTTACATCTCCCTAATAGCCAGTGAAGTTGAACGTTTTTTCATTTGTTTTCGAGCCATTTGTATTTACTCTTCAGAAAAGTATTTGTCCATGTCATTTGCCTATTTTTAAATTGGATTGTTTGTCTTTCTGTTGTTGAGTCTTAGGATTCCTTTATATATTTGGGATATTCAACCCTTATCTGATACGTGGTTTCCAAATATCATCTCCCATTGTGTAGGCTGCCTTTTTAGTTTTCTGACAAAGTCCTTTAATGTACAAAAGTGCTGAATTTTGAGGAGATCCCATTTGTTTATTCTTTGGTTGCTTGCACCTTGGGTGTGAGGTCTAGGAAACCACCTCCTATCACAAGATCTTTAGGATATTGCCCTACATTTTCTTCTATGAGTCTGATGGTCTTAGTGCTAATGTTTAGGTCTTTGATTCATTTTGAGTTAATTTTTGTATAAGGTGTGAGATAGGAGTCCTTTTTCATTCTTTGGGAAATGGATATCCAGTTCTCCAAACACCATTTATTGTAGAGGCTGCTCTGTCATTTGCTTTGGCTTGACTGCCTTATCAAAGAGCAATTGTCCATAGATGTGAGGGTCTATTTCTGAAGATCAGTTTGATTCCATTAGTTGATATATCTATCCTTATGCCAGTACCATGCTGTTTTGACCACAGTAGCTTTGTAACACATTTCAAAGTCAGGTAGTGTGAGGCCTCCCACTTCGTTCCTCTTTCTCAAGATATTTTTGGCTGTTTGGGGCAACTTGCCCTTCCAAATAAATTTGGTTATTGGTTTTTCTATTTCTGCAAAGTAAGTTGTTGGAATTTGAATTGGTATTGCATTGAATCTATAAATCAGTTTAGGTAAAATTGTCATCTTAACTATATTTAGTCTTCCAATCCATGAATATGGTATGTTCTTCCATTTTTTAGGCCCTGTTCAATTTCTTTTAGCAGTTTATTGTAGTTTTATGTGTAAAGGTCTTTTGTGTCCTTGGTTAAGTTTATTCCTAAATACTTGATTCTTTTGGTTGCTATTATAAATGCAATTATTTTTTCTTGATTTTCTCGATTTTCTCCTCTTGCACATTATTTGTGTATAGGAACACTACAGATTTTTGCATGTTGATCTTGTAGCCTGCCGCTTTGCTGTATTCATTGACTAGTTCTAGTAGCTTTGCTGTAGATTTTTCTGGATTTTCTACATATAGAATCATGTCATCTGCAAATAGTGAAAGTTTTACTTCTTCCTCTCCAATTTGGATGCCTTTTACTTCTTTTTCTTGCCTAATTGTTCTAGCTATAACTTACAACACAATGTTGAATAACCATGGTGACAGTGGGCATCCCTGTCTTGTTCCTGATCTTAGTGGGAAATCTTTCAGTCCCCACTGAGTGTGATGTTAGCCATGGGTTTTTCTCATATTGCCTTTATCATGTTGAGAAAGTTCCCTTCTATTCCAATCCTTTGAAGTGTTTTCATCAAGAAAGGATGTTGAATTTTTTCAAATGCCTTTTCTGCATCAATCAAGATGATCATGTGTTTCTTCTGCTTTGATTTATTAATGTGGTGTATTATCTTAATTGATTCTCTTGTGTTGAACCAGCCTTGCATACCTGGAATAAATCAGACCTGGTCGTGGTGCATAATTATTTTAATGTGCTGCTGGATTTGATTTGTGAGTCTTTTGTTGAGGATTTTTGCATCTATATTCATTAAAGAGATTGGTCTATAATTTTCTTTTTTTGTAGCATCTTTTTCTGATTTTGGTATTAGGGTGATGGATTCATAGAATGAGTTAGGTAGCTTTCCCTCCTCTTCAATTTTTTTGAGGAGTTTGATCAGTATTGGTACTAATTCTTTCTTGAATGCTTGGTAGAATTCACATGTGAAGCCATCTGGTCCTGGGTTTTTCTTTTTTGGGAGCTTTTTAGTGATGGACTCAATCTCTACTTGTGATTGGTTTGTTGAGGTCATCTATTTCTTCTTGAGTCATTGTTGGTTGTTTATGCTTTTCTAGGAAGTTGTCCATATCATTTAAGTTGTCTAGTTTATTAGCATATAGTTGCTCATAGTATCTTCTCATTATCTCCTTTATTTCTGCAGGGTCAGTAGTTATGTCTCCCTTCTCATTTTTGATTGTATTTAATTGCATTCTCTCTCTCTCTCTCTTAATCTCTCTCTGTCATTACCATAGCTAAGGGTCCATCAGTTTTATTGATTTTCCCAAGGAACCAACTTCTGGTTTTGTTGATTCTCTCTAATGTTTTCTTGTTCTCAATCTCATTTTTTTCTGTTCTAATCTTTTTTATTTCTTCCCTTCTGTTTGCTTTGGGGTTAGTTTGCTGTTCTTTCTCTAGTTCCTATAGGTAAACAGTTAATTCCTGAATTTTTGCTTTCTTGTCTCTTTTAATATAGGCATTTAGGGCAATAAACTTCCCTCTCAGCACCACCTTTGCTGCATCCCATAACTTTTGATATGTTGTATTTTCATTGTCATTTGCCTCAAGGTATTTACTAATTTCTCTTGTAACTTATTTCTTTACCCACTGGTTTTCTAAGAGGGTGTTGTTTAGCCTCCATATGTTTGTGAATTTTATGACCTTCTGCCTGTTCTTTATTTACAACTTCATTTCATTATGGTCTGAGAAAGTGTTTTGTATAATATCAATATTTTTTAATTTGTTGAGACTTGCTTTGCAACCCAACATGTGGTCTATCCTAGCAAATGTTCCATGAGCACTTGAGAAAAAAATGTATCCTGCTGTTGTAGGGTATAGTGTTCTGTAAATATCTGTCAAGTCTAGTTCATTTATCATACAATTCAACATCTCCATTTCTTTATTGATCCTCTGTCTAGATGTTCTATCCATTGATGAGAGCAGTGCATTGAAGTCTCCAACTATTATTGTAGCAGTATCTACTTCTCCTTTCAGTGTTCTCAGTGTTTGCCTCATAAACTTGGGGCACTCTGGCCTGGTGCATAAATATTTTTGATTGTTATGTTTTCTTGATGAATTGACACTTTTAGTAATATATAGTGTCCTTCTTTGTCTCTTTTAATTGTTTTACTTTTGAAGTCTAATTTGTCTGATATTAATATAGCTACTCCCACTTTTTTCTGGTTGTTGTTTGCATGAAATATCTTTTTCCAACCATTCACTTTCAGCCTATTTTTGTCCTTGTGTCTAAAGTGAGTTTATTGTAGACAGTATATGGATGGGCCATGTTTTTTAATCCATTCTGTCAGTCTGTGTCTTTTTATTGGGAAGTTTAATTCATTAACATTTAGTGTCGTTACTGTAAGGGCAGTACTTTCTTCTACCATTTTGTCTTTTGGATTTTATATGTCATATCTTATTTTGTCTGCTCTCTCCTTTTATCCTTCATGATAATCTTCATTTCTACACTCTTCTCCAGCTCTCTTTCCCTTGTCTTTTCGTATTAGCCTGTAGCACTTCCTTTAGTATTTCTTGTAGCACTCATCTCTTATTCACAAACTCTCTCAGTGTCTTTTTTTTCTGAAAGTATTTTAATCTCTCCCTCATTTTTGAAGGACAATTTTTCTGGATATAGAATTCTTGGTAGGCAGTTTTTTTCTTTCAGTATCATGAATCTATCACATCACTGTCTTCTTGCCTCCATTGTTTCTGTGGAGAAATATGTACAAAGTCTTACCAAGCTTCCCTTGTATGTGATCGATTGACTTACTCTTGTTGATTTCAGAATTCTCTCTTTGTCTTTGACATTGAACAATTTGATTAGTAAGTGTCTTGGAATAGGTGTATTGGGATCTATTCTGTTTGTGGTATGCTGTACTTCTTGAATCTATAATTTTCTGTCTTTCATAAGACTTGGGAAATTTTCAGTGAATATTTCTTCTATTATTCTTTCTGCCCTTTTCTCCCCTTTCTTCTCCTTCTGGAACACCCATAACACATATATTCGTGTGCTTCATGTTGTCACTCAGCTCCCTAGGACCCTGCTCATATGTTTCCATTTGTTCACTATCTTTTCTTTTGTGTGTATGAATTCAATTGTCTTTTCTTCTGGTTCACTGATCCTTTCTTCTGCCTGTTCAAATCTACTGTTGTATCCCTCCACTGTGTTTTTCATCTCTTCCATTGTGCCCTTCATTCCCATAAGGTTTGCCATTTGTTTTTTCAAGTATACAAATTCTTCTTTATGGTCATCCAGGGTCTTCTTTATATGCTTCATCTCTTCTGCCATATCTTCCCTCAGCTCATTGAATTGATTTAGGAGATTTATTTGAACATCTTTAATTAGTTCTTCCCTCAGTTCATTGAATTGATTTAGCATTAGTTGCCTCAACTCCTGTATCTCAGTTGAACTATTAGTTTGTTCCTTTGGCTGGTCGATATTTTTGTGTTTCCTAGTATGATTAAATATCTTAAGTTGTCTAGGCATCTGATTTTCTTGATTAGTTTATTCTGGAGCTTGTTTTCACTCTTTTACCTAGGGATTTCTTGTTGGTTGGCTTTGTTCTCTAATCTTTGTTATTCAGTTCAACTTAAGTTCTATTAGTTGTTCAGTTCAACTATTAGTTGTTTAGTTCAACTTATGTTCTATTCAGTTGATCAGAACTTTTCACCTCTTGTTTTCCTATTTCTTGCCTTACCTCTGTGTAGCCTTTTTGTGAGAGGGTCTCCTCAGATATGGTCAACCCCAGTCAGGTTTTCCCAGTGTAGAGATGCCCAGGTCTCATGAGGGGGATATGGAGTTTCCTGAGAATGGGACCCTCCTGTGAGGCCTCTAGACTCAGTGCTTTTCCTATCCTTTCAAGCAAGTGTCACTTTCCAGCCTGCAGTTCCCCCACCAGTGTAAGGAGTTGCTGTACCTTTAATTCTTTGCAGACTCTGAGCCTGTCAGGGGCATGGCTGACTGAAGATGGAATCTGAATTCCAGCCCCTGGGGTCTGAGTTCCCCAAAGGAGGACTGCCAATTGAGCTGGACCTTCCTCCACTCCCCCAATCCTAGGGACTCCAGCTGTCTCCCAGGGGCACTGTTCCCTTCTCCCCTCTCCTCTTTGGGGTAACTCCAGCTTAATTCCTTGGTCAGCCTGAGTTGCCAATTAAAGACTTCTTCAGAAGTGAATCTGGAATTCCAAGAAGTTCTGGGTACTCTGTCTTCCCCCAAGACTAGCCTAGACTGTCAACTTGGGCTGTCTGATAGAAAATAACCACATATGTTACTTTTAAATTTTAAAAAAAGAAAAAAGTGAAAAAGAATTCCCTTTTTAAAGCCTTTCCTCAGCTTAGAAGTTTTGTCTGTGTCAGAATGGAGTATTTAAAGAAGGGCTTTGTGCTATTGTCTGGATAATTACTCTACAACAGCTTTGATTCCACCCTTGCCAGGGGGCTATTAAAGTGCAAAAAGATAAGGAGTCAGTGAGAAAGGAGAAGGGACAAAATGTAGGAAAAAAAAGCATTTTTGGGAATGGGTGCCTGTTTTTATGTGTCACTCCTTCCCAGAGCCCAGGCTTTCTCTAGCACCCCAGTTCCAAAAATTAATTAATTTGTTAATTAATTCTGCAGTTGAGGCTGGGTTGAAACCCCCCTTCTTGCTCCAAGCAGGTTGCTTTCTTCCTTTCTTTCAAGGAGCCAGCTGCAAGGCAGTCTGTGGGGTCTGGGTGAGGAGGAACCCCCACTCAGGGGGAACTTAAAAATTTCCCTGTGATCTCAGCTTTTCCACTGGTTTCAAACTTGTGAACAATGTATGACTGGTTACTGGAGACCCTGAAAACACTGTTTCATACAGTTCCTGGGTAATTACCAGCTGCCCTAGAGGAGAGACTAAATTCCACACCTCACCACTCTGCCATCTTGCCCCACCCCCTCCATTTTCTTATTGATATCTAGCATCATTCCATTGTGGTCAGAGAAGATATGTGGTATGATTCCAATATTTTTTAATTTACTGAGACTTGATTTGTGACCTGTAATATGGCCTATCCTGGAGAATGCCCTGTGTGCACTAGAAAAGAATGTGCATTCTGTTTCCTTTGGATGAAGTGTTCTATACATGTGTGTTAGGTATAGTTGCTTGATGGTATCATTAAAATCTATTTTCTTACTGATCTCTGTAGGCATTTGTGGGTACCCAGGGCCCAGGCTCCCTCCCCCCCATAGTGATATCACATAGCCATATACTTGATCAGGACAGATCCCCAGGGGAGTAAAAATGTGTTGTAAACAAAGCATTGAAATTCCCCTCCCCTGATCACTACTGATAACAAATTTCTGCTCTCTTGTTTCACAAGACCCTACTGAAACTCTGTTCTCATGCTCCCCTTGTCCTAACCTTAGTAAATCACCCCCTGGCACCTCCTGCTTTTGCAGAATGCTAAATTCCATCTCTCCTGGCTGGCCATGGCCATGGAACCATATCTCCTATAAGTAACTCCTATTAAACTCATGCCTAACTCCATACCTTGCAAGTTCTTCAGTCTGGGGACTTAGATGGGTTGGAACAATTAGAAAGCCAGCCAAGAGGACCAAATTTCCAATGGCCATAGAACACATGAATTCTAGGAAGGGATATCCATGGGGATAATTCTAAATTGCCCCATATTGTCCACATGGGGTGGGGTGGCTGTCTTTCTGGATGAATGGAAACCACCATGAGTATGGGGACACCCTGAAAACTCAGTTGGGGTTGCTAAGTGTTTTGCAAAAGACAGCAGGACAACTAGATTTGAGTGAGAAGAAAAGGGACCACCAAATATCAGCAGCCATGGCATGGCCACTGTTAGGAGCCTTGCAGATGGCTGCTGAGGCAGAACAAGTGGAAAAAACTACTGCATGCTGTTTAGAAGAGAAAATAAAACTAGAGAGATATGCACCTTGCACAGGTGGAAATGAAGGACTTTCTGACTAGTCACCTGCTCTGATTGGATGCTCAGTTAGAGACTCTGAAATGCAGATATGTACAAGTCAAAGGCCACAAGTTGCCTTGGGCTCAAGTCCAGAGAATTTTAGCTACTCTGGGATAGGAACCCAAAGCATGAGGCCACCATAGACTCCTCTTCAGAAGAGGCTGCATTTGAAAAGGCAAAAAGGGAAATAGCACAGGCATAAGCGCTGGGGAGTATAGATCCAGACCTGCTGTGTGAGTTGGATAGAGCCAACACTAATATTGGCTTTGGGTAGGGTCTGCGGCACAGGCAACATTCTAAATGAATGCCCCTTGGCTTTGGTCACAATTATGGATAGGGACAGAAATGAGATACAACCCCTTAAGAAAAAGCAACTGTGTGCTGCATATAATGCCTTATTGCAAGTGGAGGGACTGATGCAAAGATGCCCAGTCACCTTAAAAATGGCCATTCCTATTCAGGGGTTGATAACTGGCACAGCTTCTAAGCCATGTTCTAGCAGTGCCCAAGTGACCACACTAACCACATGGAAAGCCTACCTGCAACAGAGCAGCATTTTCAATACAAGCTGTTCTAGTTTGCTAATGCTGTCATAATGCAAAACACCAGAAATGGATTGGTTTTTATAAAGGGGATTTATTTAGTTACACAGTTACAGTCTTAAGGCTATAAAGTGTCCAGTGTAACACATCAGCAATTGGATACCTTCACTGGAGGATGGCCAATGGTGTCCAGAAAACCTCTGTTAGCTGGGACCACAGCTCCTCTTCAAAATGTCATTCTCAGTTCCTCTTGGGGTGTTTGATATCTCTTAGCTTCTCTGGAACAACAGTCTGCTTTCAACGGCCATCTTCAAACTGTCTCTCATCTGCAGCTACTCTCTCAGCTTCTGTGCAGTCTTCAAAGTGTCCCTCTTGGCTGTAGCAAGCTAGCTCCTCTCTGAGCTTATATAGTGTTCTAGTAAACTAATCAAGGCCCACACTGGGTGGGCAGGGCCACACCTCCATGGAAATTATCCAAAGTTATTACCCACAGTTGGGTAGGTTGCGTCTCCATGGAAACAATCAAAGAACTACAATCTAATCGACACTAATACACACAAGATTACATCAAAGATAATGGCATTTGGGGGGACAAAATACATTCAAACTGGCACACCAGCCCTCTGAATGCAGAAATGCATGAGATTCTTAGGCCAGTGCCCTATATGGAGGATTCAACAGCTGAAGTTGCTGCACCTGAGGTAGCTGTTGAGATGACAAAAATTGTGGAAAAATACCTGGGATGTCTGCCAATGACAAAAGGTAACCATTGCCAGCAGCAAGTGGACATCACTAAAGTGTGCCCTCTGTGTTCCCTGCATTGACCACATAGGCTACCATACCAGATAGGACATGCAGACTACATTGGTCCCCTTCTGTTCTTGGGATGGACATGGCTACCAGACTTTTGTTAGCTTTCCCGGTAGGGAACCAGTGGATGACCATCAACTGTTTGAAAAGGGTGTGCACTCTACAGCATATCTACAGAGACAGTTATTAGGAGACCCTGTTTACTGAACAAATGACCCAAGCATGGGCTATAGACTATAAAATGTTTACAACAAAAAGGTTTTATCTGACCCTAAGCTGCCTGAACTCTATACCAAGAGCTGCAGCCCCAGCTCCTATGGAAATGCTATCAGAGGGACCAATGCAAGCACTGAGAATCCAAGATACAGGGTCAGCCGCTTTACAGCCTAAGTGGGGAAATAGTAGTAATTTGTTGTTGCCTGTGCCTCAGACCACACAAAACAGGGAAAACAAGGTCAATTGGTCTTGGAGCTGGCCTATGCAGCTGCATTGGTTAGGAATCCTAAGTCCTGGGGAACAGGAGTTACCCAAAATATTGTAATAAGACCTAAATGCCTTTAAAAATCTTTCTCACCAATTGGGGCCTCCTATTCCCATGGGAACCTTATGCATAACAATGGGGAGGTTTGCACAGATTTGCCATCTTCAGGTGCTACTGACCTTCCTTGGATTTGGACTGCACGGAATATCCTGCTGTCTGGAAGAACTCAGAAATTACCAGTAGACCTGTTGTCTAAATGGTTTAATTCCCTTTCTTGGTCATGGTGGCATATCTTTGTGAAGTTGTTACCTCTGTCGGGGGGTCTTCTAGTGTTCCATTGTTTATGGATGCTATGTCTGTCCTACAGCCAATGTAGTCTGCTATGTGGTGGTGGATTGTGGGGATTGACCCAGGGCCCAGGCCCCTCCCCTCCATAGTGATTTCACATAGCCACATACTTGACCAGGACAGACATTTAAAGTCATCAGACTTTTAAAAATGTATTGTAAACAAAGCATGGAAACTCCCCTACCCTGATCACTGGTGATAAATCTCCAGACCCTTGTGTCACAAGAACCTGCTGAAACTCTCATGCTCTCCTTGTCCCACTCCCTGACACCTCTTGCTTTTGTGGAGTGCTAGCTTCCATCTTTCCTTGCTGGCCACAGCTATGGAACCATATCTCCTGTAAGTAACTCCTATTAAACTCATGTCTAACTCCATGCCTGGCATGTACTTCAGTCTGGGGACTAAGCTGGGTTGGAACAGTGTTCTGTCCATTATTGAATTTCTATCCACTATATATTGATGTTTCCTACTACTAATGTAGAACTATCTATTTCTCCTTTCAAATCTGTAAATGTCTGCTTATATTTTCAGGCTCTGCCATTAGGTGCATATATATTTCTAATTTATATGTCTTCCTGTTGAATTGACCCCTTTATTAGTATGTAGTTACCAACTTTGCCCCTTGTGTTAGTTTCTTTACTTTACTTTACTTAAATTCTATTTTATCTGATAATAATATACCCCAGCTCTCTTTTGGTTACTATTTGCATGATATGTTTTTTCCATCCTTTCACTTTCAACCTTCTTGTGTCATTGAATTTAGAGTGAGTATTTTGTAAACAGTGTATAGTTAGGTCATGCTTTTGTATCATTCTGCTAATCTCTGCCCTTTGGAAAGTTTAATTCATTTAAATTTAAATGAACTGTTGATAATGGAGACTATCTCCTGTCATTTTGTTATCTGGCCTTTGCAAGTCTTTTATGACCCTATATTCTTCCATTAACATCTGCATTTATATTTATTTATTCAATTTTTTGTATTGCACCATTTTGAGTCCTTTCTCATTTCTGTCTGTATATAGTTTCATATATTTTCTAGTTGTTACAATGTGGCTTAAATATGACATCCTAAATCTATAATGATCTATAATGATCATATTTTATTTGATACCAACTTCATGTCAATAACATACACACACATTTTTCATATGTCCTTTGGTCCCCACCTTCTTTTGTGCTTGCTGCAAAGGATATCTTTATGCATTTTGTTTCCGTAACACATTTTCATTTTAGAAATTGTAAGAAGTAAATGGTGGGGTTTCATACCAAAAAATACCACACAATGTTATTGAAATTTACAATTATGCCACCTGGTTACCTTTAGTTTTTATGCCACTTTGATCCACTGTCTGGTGTCCTTTCCTTTCAATATGAAGAACTGCATTTGGCATTGCTTGTAAGGCAGGACTAGTAGTGATGAACTCCCTCATTTTTTGCTTATCTGGGAATGTATTAATCTCTCTCTTTCATTTTTTAATGTAATTTTATTGAGATATATTCATACACCATACAATCTATCCAAAGTACACAACCAATGGTTCACAGTATCATCACCTATTTGTGTATTCATCACCATGATCATTTTATAACATTTGTATTACTCCAGATAAAGAAATAAAAAGAAAAACAAGACCCCAAACATCTCATACCCCTTACCCCTCCCTCTTATTCATCACGAGTATTGCACTCTACACAACATTAAGACTTACAATAAAGGTAGGTTAACTAAGACAGTTTAGTATTGTCAGAGACAGACATATAGATCAGTGGAACAGAATAAAACATCCAGAAGTGGATCTACACAAACATGGGCAACTGATTATTTTTGCTCTGTAGTTATACATTCATTAACAAAGATCAAGGCTACTGGATTACAGTTCAGCAACTTCAGGTACTTCTTTCTGGCTGTTCTAAAACACTAGATATTAAAAAGAAATATTTATATAAGGGGTCAGTATTGGCAGTCATTTGTTAAATCCAAATTTCTCAGTTACTCCTCCTCCCTCTCATTTAATCTTTCTCTCAATCTTCAGGGATATCTGGGCAATGACCATTTTAACTTCTTTGTGCTGGAAAGGGGTGTTGGCCTTATGGAGTAGAGGCATGAAACTGGTAGATGTTCTTGGAGAGACTGATACCGCTGGGTTTCAGGGCTTGTCTGGCGTAGGATCAATCTGGAGGCTTTACTAAGAAAAACTTTTACAAAGACTTAGAACCCAGGGCATTCCCCAGGGTTTTCAGGAATACCATTGGTTGGGGTTGGTGTACTGTGATAGTTTGCAATATCTGGCAAAAGCTTGCATAAGAGTAACTTCCAGAATGACCTCTTGACTCTATTCGAAATCTCTTAGCCACTGAAACTTTATTTTGTTCCATTTCTTTTCCCCCTTTTGGTACAGAAGGCATTTTCAATCCCACAATTCCAGGGCCAGGCTCACTCTGGGAGTCATGTCCTACATTGCCAGGGAGACTAACACCCCTGGGTATCTTTTATTTTTGAAAGACAGTCTCACTGGATATAAAATTCTTAAATGCCAATTGTTTCTTTTTAGCACTTTGTATATTTCATCCCACTACCTTCCTATCCTGTGGTTTCTGATGAGAAAGCAGCACTTAATCTTATTGGGACTCCCTTGTAAAGAGTGTGTTTCTGGCCTTGTATATTTCAGAACTCTCTCTCTCTGTCCTCAGCATTTGATAGTTTGACTACTATGTGTCTGGATTTGGTTCTCTGAGTTTATCCTCTTTGCAATTCATTGAGATTCTTGAATGTGCATATTCATATCTTTCTTTAATTTTGGACATTTTCTGCCATTATTTGTTTGAAGAATCTTCTGGCCCCTTTCTCTCCTTCTTCTCTTTCTAGGACTCCCATAATGTGCTCTTGGTATGCTTGTCTTCAGGCTCACCAATTCTTTCTTCCACCAGCTCAGATCTGCTCTTAAAAATTTCTGGAGAAATTTTTCATTTCAGTTATTGTGATCTTCAACCACAGCATTTTTATTTGTTTTGTTTTTTAATTTCTATCACTGTATTGGGATTATAATATTGTTTATTGTTTTCCTTAAATCCTTCAGTTCTTCTCCTGTATTTTCCTTTATCTCCTTGAGCATATTGAGGATCATTTTTAAAAATGTCTTTGTCTTGTATGTCCAAAGTCTTGTCCGCTTTATTGATGGTTGCGGTCGCGGTTACTGCTTCTAGGGGGAGGGGCGGCCGGTAGCTGAGCCCTCAGCTCTCGGGGCTGCTTAAGGGGTACCGGTGGCGGGGGCTCTTTCCCGGAGGCGAGGGCGAGGCGGAGGACTTGGCCGGGTCCTCGGCGAGAGGCGTGCAAGGTGTGGAGGGCGGCGATAAGGACAAGACACTCTTCATCCCGTAGGAGTATGCGCCAAAGAGATTTATTCAGGGGTGATTACAGGTTATATAGGCTGGTAAAAAGGGCAGGGCTGGAAAGGAGGTGAAGCAGCCTTAAATGGCAATACTGAAGGGATAGGGGCTAGGATTGGTTCTGAGAGAACGCAGGAGCCGTTGCAGCGGGGCGGGGGTTGTTCTGGCCACGGTGCATGCGCGCTGGCGGTGGCAGGAGTGGCCTTGGCACAAGGGAGTGTGTGGGTAAGATAAGGGAGTGGGGAAAGGGCAGTTGGGAGAAAGGCGGTTTCCTCCGGCAAGCCTCCCCTGCCAGTGGCATTTTGGGTGAGGAAAAGGGAGCTGCCTTGACCTCGCTCCCCAGGCTCGGGGGGGCTGCAGAGGGCACTCACGCCCGTACCTACTACCCTCCCCAGGGGGTGATCAGGTCCCCTGGCCCAGGCCTGGCAAGCCGAGGTACAAGCTCAGTCACCCGCAGATGGTTTATGGATTTTTATCTTTTTCCTCTTCATGGCTATCCTTCCTTGTTTCTTGTTTGTCATTTAATCTTTTGTTGCACAGTGTATGTTCTAATATTTTAAAGTGTTAAGTCTGGAGTTTGGTCCCTGAGCTGTCTGTTCCTTAAATTGTTATCCAGTAAGGAATATGACAGCATTTACTTTGAGTTCCAGCAGTAAACAAAAACAACTCAATTCTAAAAACTCCATTTACAGTTCACAGCGTTTGTATACTTGCTCTGTATTGACTTATCCCCTCTCTCAGGGTTTTGCCATCCTATCAAGAAGATCATCAACAGGAAAATGTGAAGTGCAGAGTCATCTCTTTATTTTCTGAGCCTGTATCTTATCTTAGGCTTGTGCTTGCTCATGGCCTTAGGTACTCCCCCATGTACAGGAATCAAATGTCCCCTCTTCACCCTATGAAATCTACTTTCTCCCTCTACCTGAGGGTGCACTATTGCATGACATAAAGCTGGCAATACTTTGTCCCTGACTGCTTTGATGTAATTTTTCCTTACACTGATTTGTCTGTCTGCAAGCTACTTCTGTTGGCAGAAGTTGTTGGAAGAACTAGAAGAGATACATTTCCAGTTTCATTCTTTCAGACTGCCACTTGATAAATTGTCACTCTCACACAGTCACCAAGTGTGTATGTAGGGGTTATTCTGCTGTCTCCAGAACAGGGCCAGGGCCCCATAATGGGAGCTTAGGCTGCATCTATTTCACACTGTGGAGGGGGTGGGGAAAGGGCCAGTGAGGGTGCCACACACTTCTACCATTTTATAAAGATGCATTCTCTTGCTTTAACACTTGTCCAGTTACTACAACCTTTAACTGTTTTTCAGGGATCTGAGGACAATGGCTCTATCAGTTTTTGCTAGTTGTTCAAAGATTCATGGGGTAACCACACCTTGGAGTGTCTTATGCTGCCTTCTGTGATGTTTTTTCTTGTCCTTGATATTCTGTAACTTAAAGACTATGATGTAAAGTTAGCACAATTTATGTTATATGATAAGGGGATAAGAGAGGGAAGGGAAAAAGATCTTTGATATATGTATATATATCATATATATTGCATATGTATGCACACATAAACATATCCATAACAAAATAACAGGGAAATAAGCATAACAATTGTTCCAGTTTGGATGTATTATGTCCCCCAAAATGCCACGTTCTTTAATGCAGTCTTATGGGGGCTGACGTATTAGTGTTGATTACATTGGAATCTTTGGATTAGGCTGTTTCCATAGAGATGTGATCCACCCAACTGTGGGTAGTGCCTTTGATTGGATTATTTCCATGGAGATGTGGCCCCGCCCACTCAGCCTGGGTCTTGATTAGTTTACTGGAGCACTATGAATGCTCACACATTAGAAGGACCTCAGAACAGATGCAGCTTAGAGAGTGTTTTGCTTAATAGATAGGATTAATTCAAATGAAAGAAATAGATACTCTCACACTACTTTTAGAATTTAAAAGCTAATGTTATTGGTATTAGCAAAATTAAGGAAACATTAAAGGAATTAAATGATTAGAATTAAATGACTAGCTCCAACATTACAGAAATAGAACAAAATAGAAAGGATAAGAATACATCAGCAGTTGGGCAGCAGCATCCATGGGTTTAAAAAAGCAACACGCCAGGAAGTCTTTCACTCTACAGTGGTCCTTTGAACCCCTAAAGGGAATTCATCAGCCATATGAAGTGCATCCACTTTGCAGGTGAAGACTTCAGGGAATCCAAGATGGGCTTTCCCTTTTAAAGTCCAAACTACATTTGTCATAATCAAGAGTGTTCCCCTAAAGTTGAAGCTGGTCAGACTTCACGCCTCCAAGGCAAGACTTCCCCATGATGTTGTTGGTGTTATTTAGGATGCTTTGTTCCTAAGGATATGGCACATTAAGCTTTATGTACATGTTTCCATGGGCCTCTATTATTTAGATGTTATATATTAACCTTTGGGTGAGGCGATAGGGACATACTTTGCAGAATCCTTTCTATATGCAGCTACACGGAGAAACATTTTGAAAATGGCTGTTGGAAGCCAACACTGAATTTTGGAGAACACCATTTTGAAATGCAACCTAGGAGCAAGCAGATGCCAGCCACGTGCCTTCCCAGACAATAGAGGTTCTCCAGATGCCAATGGTCTTTCTCCAGCAAAAATACCCTATTGTTGATGCCTTACCTTGGGCACTTTATGGCCTTAAGACTGTAATTTTGTAACTAAATAAACCCCCTTTATAAAAGCCAATCCATTTCCGGTGTTTTGCAAAATGGCAGCATTAGCAAAACAGAACAACAATTAATTCCTATTTTCTGCACCTGGTTATGTGGTAATATTTGGTATTTATAACTACCTTCTTCCATTCACCATTCCATAGTCCCTTTACTCTTAGTAAATGTGTTAGATGATCACAGTTATTTGCCTGGGCCAAATCTTCATTCTTGAAGATTCTAGGTCATTTTTAGTACTGCATGGAATGGGTTGTTTTAATTTTACATTGACTAATTATAGGACTTGGCAGTACTAAGAGACATCCTGAGAGAATGCCTATATTACAGACATACACTTCCTTTCCTTCACTGAATGGAAACAATCCCATTTCACCTTGTAATCAGGATCAATCACCTCAACCAGTACAGTAACTTCCTTCTTTGCCTGTGGGTTTCGAGGCATGAAGACCACAAAGTGGCCAGGTAGCTGTTTTGACTTCTATTTAACTATAATCATTATTGTGTCACCTTGTGAAAACACTCCCGCATTTGGAACTAAGATCTTTGGGCCATCAGAGAATAAAGTCACAGGGACAAGAAAGCAAACATTTCCTTAGTAGTATACTAGAGGTAATAATGAGTACTGCCACTTCCATTTACATACCTGGATTCCTAGACTTGTGAATCCTGGCTATGGGAGAAACTGCACTGCAGGCTAGATGCTAATTTAAAGCATATTAATCCTCTTCAGAGCATTGTACCAGATATATAATGTATTGCCACCCAATTGGCACCTTAATTGATCTTCAAACGGCCCTTCCACCATTCTATCAATCCAACTGCTTCAAAATGCCAGAGAACATTATTAGACCTGTCCATTGCTACACTTAATTTGCTGTGATGTCTATTTTTTCATCATAAGCAATGCTGTTTGGAATATGATGACTATAGATAAGTCATTCTGTAAGTCCGGAAGCCTTACATTCAGTTTTGGCAGAAGCCTTACATTCAGGGAAGGCATATCTGTATTCAGAGTACCCATCTATTCCAGTAAGAATAAAATGCCTCTCCTTCCATTATGGAAGCCAACCAATGTATTTAACCTGCCACAAGATAATTGGCTGATCACACTGAAGAATGGTACCATTTTGGGACCTGAGTGTTGGTCTCTGCTACTGGAAGATTGAACACTTGGTAATGGATGTAGCCAGGTTGACCTTAGTGAGTAGAATTCTGTGTTGCTGAGCCCATTTATAGTCTCCATTGCTACCATCAGGACCACTTTGTTCATGAATCTGGGGAAAGAGGCAGATTTGTATCCACAGAATGGGTCATCATATTCACTTGATGATTAAATCACTTCTTTGCTTAAGTCACCATATGGCCAGCACTCACATGGGACACAAATATCTGCATATTTCCCCCCAGTTTAGAAAAGTCTACCCACATATATTTTCCCCAGACTTCTTTGTCAACAATTTTCCAACCATGTTTCTTCCATTTCTCTACCAGCCAGCCAACCTGTTAGCATAGACAAAAAATTAGTCTACAAATGCACTCCTTGCCATTTTCCTTCAAAGAGAAATGAATAACAAGGTTCATTTCTCAAAATTTTGCCCACTGGGATGATTGCTCTTCACCACCGTCTGACTGGAATGTATCAGAAAAGGGTTGTTGTAGTGTAGCTGTCCAATTTGAGTTGGCACATCTATATCATGAGGAACTGTCTATAAACCAGGTCTGCTTTTCCTCTTTTTCAGTCAGTTGATCACAGGGAACTCCCCAAGTGGCCATAGAAGTGGGTTGGGAAAGTGAAGGTTATGAAGCAGGAGTGGAGGCCATGGTCATTGGGGACACTACTTTGTGTAAATTACTTGTGCCTTCAGGGCCTGCTCAAGCCCTACCTCAAATATACCATTTACATTTTATGATGGAGAACTGCTGGGAATGCCCAACTTTATGGCTTGGTGGATCAGAAAATACCCATTTCATGATGGAAGCTCAGATCTCATGGTAACTTGTTGGCCAATGCTTACATGTTCAGTCTCTACTAAGACCCAGTACCAGGCCAAAAGCTGTTCCTCACAGTGAGAGTGGATACCTGCAGATGATGGCAGAACTTTGCTGCAAAATGCTAATGGTTCATGCTGTGATTCCCTACCTGCCACTGAACTTCATGCATGACTGGATCTGCTGGAACATATCGTTCAAGTGTCAGATCAGCTTGCATGGCAGCCTGGTTCTGTTGCAGAGCTCTGTTTTGTTCCTGTCCCCACTCATATCTAGCAGCTTGTTCGGATTGCTTGATATTAAGATAGGAGTTGCAGCTTTGTCAATGAAAAATGGGGTGCTGCCAGTACAAATACCTAAAAAATGTGGCAGTTGCTTTGGAATTGGTTAATGGGTAGAGGCTGGGGAAATTTTGAGGCTATAGACAGAAAAAACATTGCTGTGAAGATAGTTATAGAGAAAGATTCAATCATTTTAGAGAATAAATGCATTGTTATGAACAAACAGAATGTTGGTAGAAATATGGATGTTAAATGTGCTTCCAGTGGGGCTATAGAAGGAGATGATGAACATTTTATTTGAAACTTGAAGAAAATCATTCTCTCTTATAAAGTACCAGAGAACTTGGTGAAAATGTGGTCTGATGTCAGGTGGAAGACTGAACTTACAAGTGATGAACTTGAATTTTTAGCTAAGGAGATTTCCAAGCAAAGTGTAAATGTTGCAGCCTGGTTTCCCTTACTGTTAATTGTATAATGTCATAGTGATGAGATAAATTAAGGACTGAACTGTTAAGCACAAAGGAATGAGCAATTGATGATTTGGAAATTCTCAGCCTATCCAGACAGTGTTCTTTAAGACTTGGGCCAGAAGTGGCCCTAAAAGTTTCCCCTAAGCTCCTGGGAGATGAGACCCCAAAGAACAGGACTGAGAGTGAGGGTGTGGTTGAAGAGCAGTTATCTGATGAGATTATGTGTATGATGGTGGACCCAATCAATTATGTCAGAGGAAGTCAGGAATGGAGATGCAAATTATCTAGGAAGGATCTGTGGAAGATCCTTTTGACTGTGGATTGGACCCCCTTAAACCACATTCAAAACTAACAAACCTTTTGAGAATTTTGAATGAGCACAGGTAGTGAAGGAAAAAATAACTTCAGGGGCATAATCATGAATGCTGAGGTCTGGACCCAAGAGATTGCCTCAGGCCAAGAGTGAGTGGTTTTCAATCTTTCCTGTGAGTATGGTGGGGCATCTTTCCACTGCTTGTGTGGGTGGGGGGCTTCTGCCACATTTTTCAGAGAAAGCATGAATGCCACCCCAATGCTCAGAGAGGTTAGGGGATATGCCCCAGTATTCAGGGAGAACCTGGTCACCATTCATGATCCCTGATTTCCTTCCAATTTCTTACTTCTGGAAAGAGGATGTCTATCCATTGCCTGTCTATGGTATTTTGGAAGTAGATAACTTATTTTCTAGGTTTCACAGGCAAACAGAGGGAGAGGAGTTTTGACTCAGGATGGACCACACCCATAATCAACTTTGATGAGATTTTGTACTCAAGAGTTGTTATTTAAAATGACATAAGTTTCTTTGGATATTGGGATGGATGAATATATTTTTCATGTTGGAAGATCATGTTCTTTTGCGGTCTAGAGGGCAAGCTGATGGGGAATGAATTATGTATCCCACAAAAGATATTTTCAAATCCTAATCCTCATTTTTGTCTGTTAGAGCTCATTTGTAAATAGGTACTTTTGATATGCTATTATTAGATAAGTTCCGGCCAAATTGAATCAAGTTACATTAATCCACATAACTTGAGGCCCTATAAATAGTCACAAGAAGAAGCCAGAATTTAAAAGCCAGTGAGGAGCAAGAAGTCTACAAGCAATGAAGGGCTGCCATCACCAGACCTTTAGTGACTCTGTTAGAAAGCACAGTGATGCCAATATCTTGATTTGGGACTTCTAGCCTCCAAAACCATGAAATAATAAATTCTTGTTGTTTAAAGTCAACCCATTTTGTGGTGTTGGTCATAGCAGTTCTGGCAGACTAAGACAACCAGGCTCTACCCTCTGTCATATCCGAGTCATAGAGACCTGGTATCGTCAGGACAACAGAACTTTTCATCCACATATCCCCCAGTTCTGAGGTGTAGATGCTAAACTCCAGGCAAATATGGCTGAGAGCTATTGGGCCCAGTTATGGAGGTAGAGGATACTGGGGCTGCAATTGCCCTCACACCAGCTCCCTCATAGGACAGAGATTCCATGCTGATAGAATCAAACTTAGAATGCAAGGTGCCAGCACCCTTTCCAGGGTTGTCATGTCAAGCAAGTTGGCTCTACCAACAAATCCAGACAATGGACTCAGAGATTTTTTCCAAATGGGGTAGGCAGGTCATAAAACTTAACTCCAAAGCTTTTATGGAGGTAAGTTACTTTATATGAATCACACTGTTAAAGCACTTAAATCTAAGGGTATTCTCAAAAGAAAGGAGATTTTGGTGGTAAGAAATTTAGAGGAGGATCATGAGATAATAAACTAAACTATAGGGCAAATAATTTATGAGAGAGAACCAAGGAGAGTGGCACTAAAAAGAATTCTCCAGGGTTCATAGTAAACCTCAGAGATTGACCTCTAAAACTGCTTCTGCAAAAGTGCCTACATTTATTTTGGATCAATTAAAGCCCATATAGAGATGTAATATAGTTGATAATAACAGCATAAAGGAGGTTGTTAGGAGACAAGCTGTATGAGAATAACAAATGACACAAGATGGTTAATCAAACCCATGAGAACAAATGAAAAAGAATGAAAAATTGTAAATAAAATGCTTAATAATGCAAAGTAGAAGTGAATACTTGCTATCCTTTCTTCACTCATAAAAGACATAAAATTATATGAGAAAATGGCAGCTAGGTGAGACAGGGCAAAAATATACCTCCATGAAAAACACTAGATAAAAACCAGAAAGTGATCCAGAATACTGGTTACGGCCATGTGCCAGCTGGATGAGGTCTTCTAGTTCCACAGGGGCCGTATACTTGGTGAAACCGGGAGCCTGCATTCTGAAACGAGTGAGTAAGCTAGCTGGAAGACCCACAGCCACGTGGCAGTCTGGGAAAACCAGGGTTTGGCGTTTGGAGACCGACAGGCTCTTCAGAAAAAAAAAAAAAAAGGGAAAAACCCAGGAATGGCTGCAGCTGCGATAGTGGGAACCACGCAGTAAAACACAGCAGGAGGGGGCTGGGCTGGCCTCTCGGTGTCTGGCCTGGAGGATAGCCTGCTGCAGATAACCTTGGGGCCAGGGAAATGGAGGGGAAAGCCGGAAGCTGAAAGAAACCCCACGGCTAGCAGCTGGCTCCCTGGGGGGCTGGATAAACTCCTGCCCGGGGCCGTGCCCACAGCCCAGAGCCCTGCCAGTTGTCCCGGAGCTGGGAAGGAGGAACTGTGCGAGGAGGCGGGGTTGAGACGCCCCGTTCGGCTATCTTTGCATCAGGCTGAGCGTGCCCTGGCACTGCCCAGCGGTCCGGGGCTTCCCCTGAGGGACAGCACGCACTGGTGATGTAGCACAGCATTCCCTCAGCAGAGCTCCTGGAGGATCGTGGCTGGGAGGGGAGACCCGCTTGGAGAACCTAGGGACACTACGCCAAGTCCGGTGGTTTGTGGGACAGCAAGAGAGAGGGTCTGGGGCTGAAATGAAATGAAGGCTTGGACTCTTGCAGCAGCCTTGAATCCTCAGGAACCTGGGGGATTTGAATATTAAAGCTGTCCTTCCTCCCTGGCTATCCGTATACATGCCCCACATTCAGGGCAGATGGCTCCAGCGACACACCCAAACTGAGTTCTCCAACTGAACCCCACAAGAATCATTTCCCCACACACCGTGGGGACAAGGTGGAGAACTGACTGGAGGGGTATAGGTGACTCACAGACGCCATCTGCTGGTTAGTTAGAGAAAGTGTACGCCACCAAACTGTGTTTCTGAAAAATTAGGTATTTTTTTTTTACAACTTGAAAGAACCTTATCAAGCAAAGCAAATGCCAAGAGGCCAAAATCAACAGAAAACCTTAATGCACATGATAAAACCAGACAATATGGAGAATCCAACTCCAAACACACAAATCAAGATATCAGAAGAGACACAGTACCTCGCACAATTAATCAAAGAACTACAATCAAGGAATGAAAACATGGCAAAGGATTTAAAGGACATCAAGAAGACCATGGCCCAGGATACAAGCGACATAAAGAAGACCCTAGAAGAGCATAAAGAAGACATTGCAAGAGTAAATAAAAAAATAGAAGATCTTATGGAAATAAAAGAAACTGTTGGCCAAATTAAAAAGACTCTGGATATTCACAATACAAGACTAGAGGAAGCTGAACAACGTCTCAGTGTCCTAGAAGTCCACAGAACAGAAAATGAAAGAACAAAAGAAAGAATGGAGAAAAAAATCGAAAAAATTGAAATGGATCTCAGGGATACATAGATAAAATAAAACGTCCAAACTTAAGACTCATTGGTGTCCCAGAAGGGGAAGAGAAGGGTAAAGGTCTAGAAAGAGTATTCAAAGAAATTGTTGGGGAAAACTTCCCCAACCTTCTACACAATGTAAATACACAAAGTATAAATGCCCAGCGAAACTCCAAATAGAATAAATCCAAATAAACCCACTCTGAGACATATTCTGATCAGATTCTCAAATACTGAAGAGAAGGAGCAAGCTCTGAAAGCAGCAAAAGAAAAGCAATTCACCACATACAAAGGAAACTACATAAGACTAAGTTGTGACTACTCAGTGGCCACTATGGAGGTTAGGAGGCAGTGGCATGACAGATTTAAAATTCTCAGAGAGAAAAATTTCCAACCAAGAATATTTTATCCAGCAAAACTCTCCTTCAAATTTGAGGGACAGCTTAAATTTTTCACAGACAAACAAATGCTGAGAGACTTTGCCAATAAAAGATCTGCCCTACTTCAGATTCTCAAGGGAGCCCTACCAACAGAGAAACAAAGAAAGGAGAAAGATATATAGAGAATTTTAACAGATATATGTAGTACCTTACATCCCAAATCACCAGGACACTCATTTTTCTCCAGTGATCACAGATCTTTCTCCAGAAGGGACCATAAGCTGGGACATAAAACAAGCCTCACGAAATTAAAAAAAAAAAAATTGAATATACTCAAAGCACATTCTCCAACCACAATGGAATACAAATAGAAGTCAATAACTTTTGAACTGTAATTCCACTATTTACTTCCTACATGATATAAAATACACAAACTCTAATGGCAAATCAGTGGTTTTGAACTCAATGTAAAATATGTAATTTTAGACAACTATATAAAGGTGGGGTAATGGAGGAGAATAGGAACACAGTTTATGTATTCTATTGAAGTGAAGGTGGTATCAAAGAAAAAGAAGATTGTTATGGATTTAAGAAGTTAATTTTAAGCCCCACAGTAAACACAAAGAAATTATCAGAGAATATAACCATAGAGATGAAAAGTAGAGTATGGGTTTAGAGAAATGGGGGAAGGGGCAATGGGGAGTTAAGAAATGAGTGTAGGGTTGCTGTTTGAGGTGAAGGGAAATTTCTAGTAATGGATGGTGGGAAAGAGCATTACAACATTCTAAATGTGATTAATCCCACCAAAGGAAGGATAGAGAGGGGGTGGAATGGGAAGATTTAGGCTGTATATATGTTTCCACAACTGAAAAAAAAAAGACAGTCTAAATAGATGGGAATTGAATGCCAAGTATGACCCTGGATGGGATCTGAGGATGGAGGAGAGGAGGCTCAAAGGGACACAGTTGAGACATAAGGAAAAGGAATTATAGAATGTAAGCTTCGTATCATTGTTGAATCTCTTGTACTTCTTAGCTGCGCTTAATGGGATTGCATAAAAGAATGTTCTTGTTCATGGGAAGTGTATATGTGAATTATAGTGTATGTTCAAGGATGTGTGCAGCTAGCTCTCATATGTTCGGAAGACAGGGCAATAGATAATGGATGATAGACAGTGAGGGAGGGAGGGAAAGAAATAGCAATGTGACAGCATGTTAAAGTTAGTGGATTGAGCTATCGGGGGAGGGGGTCAGGGTATGATGGAATTCTGTGTATAGGGTTAATATTGTTTTTGCAACTGTTCCTATAACTTTGAATTTATTTCAAAATAAAAAAAGGACTTAAATAAGATAATATTAAAATATTATAATAAATATTTTAAAATAAAATAATCAGAAGTGAAAAAAATTATATGAGGTAATTATCACAGCAATATATCATTGCATGTTATTTTATATATATATATATATATATATATATATATATATATATAATAGGCTAATAACTATAGAGGGGCACTGCATTTTATACCACACTGGAATTAAGCTAATATAAAGCTGAAATATATTTGGTTAGTTTAACATGTTTATAGTAAAACCAAGACAAAACTCTAGGAAAATAGCTCAAAATATATGGTGGCAAAATCATTAAAGGAATAAAACTATTACATAGGGAAAAATTCAATTGGTGCAAAAGAAAGCAGTAAAGAAAGAATAATTGAACTAACATGTCTTGAGACATATAAAAGCAAAAGGTAAAATGTAGAGGATTTCCGCTTTTATTACTGCTATTCAAAGTTGTACTGTAAGTTCACACCAGGATAATTAGGCAAGAAAATGAAATAAAGGGCAAACAAATTGGAAAGGAAGAAACATAAAACTATCTATATTCCCTGAGGACATGATCTTATATGTGGCATACCCTAGGAAAAACACTAAAAATAATCATGGAACTAATAAACCAACTCCACAAAGGGCAATAGCATAAAAAATCGAATATTTAGGAATAAATTTAACAAAGGCGATATAAGACTTTTACATTGAAAACTACAAAACATTTCTGAAAATAATCGAATAATTAAGTGAATGGAGACATTCCATGTTCACTGATTGGAAGACAAAATATTATTAATATGGCTGTTTGGGTTTGCTAAAGCTGACAAAATGCAATGAGGATTTAGCAACTTAGAATTTACATTTCTTAGGCTGTGAAAATTTTCAACTCAAGATATCAACATAAAACTATCACCAAGAACCATTCATGTTCTCTCCCCAGTGTAGTGGTAAAGATTTGCACTGTATCCAAAACTCAGTGACCCGGAAATCGGGAAATGGTGAGGTTCAGGTCGCAGACCAAGGCTAATGGCCATCTGAGGACTTCAGTTAATTTTCTCTGTATGTGGCACTGCTTATGTTAATTTTTCCTCAAGGAGAGAGTCTAGAGGTCCAGGATATTCTTATAGACTTTCATCCTTGTAAAGGGAAGAAGGAGGGTTCAGGAGCTGCCAACTATTTCAACAGGGTTGAGAATAATTTCCATACACAAAGAAATGTAAACCTTTTCCCAAAAATAAACTACATGAGAGAGTGAAATGAATGAATTTAACTCCACAGAAACCCTTGCATATCCATGATAGGAAAGTCAATTCAGATGAAGAAAACCTACCCAATTAGGCGAGTTAATCAAAGAGAATTTTAAATAATGGCAAACAGTATTGAACCTAGTTTTGTCTGAATTGAATGCTATCACTACCTTTAGCTGCTGCCTCACAATTTTGGATTATCCCATAAATATGAGATAACAGAGGAAGGAAACAGATTATAATGGGTGTTCTGGTTTGCTAATGCTGCGGAATGCAAAACACCAGAGAAGGATTGGCTTTTATAAAAAAGGGGTTTATTTATCTACACAGTTACAGTCTTAAGGCCATAAAGTGTCCAAGGTAACACAACAGTAATCGGGTACCTTCACTGGAGGATGGCCAATGGCATCCGGAAAACCTCTGTTAGCTGGGAAGGCACATGGCTGGTGTCTGCTCCAAGTTCTGGTTTCAAAATGGCTTTCTCCCAGGATGTTCCTCTCTAGCAAGCTTGCTCCTCTTCAAAACATCACTCACAGCTGCACTGAGTTCCCTCTGCCCGTCTGCTCATTTATATGGCTCCACTGATCAAGGCCCACCCTGAATGGGTGGGGCCACGCTTCCATGGGAATATCCCATCAGTTATCATCTACAGTTGGGTGGGGCGCATCTCCATGCAAACAATCTAATCCAAACGTTCCAACTTAATCCCCACTATTATGTCTGCCCCACAAGATTGCATTAAACAATATGGCTTTTTCTGGGGGACATAATACATTCAAACTGGCACAATGGGTATGGGACAAGTTGGAGTCCTTGGATTTGTGGTGGATATGTGCTAAATATCTACTATCTGTATCAATTCTCTCTACAGCAAATCACCACCGAGGTGACTGGAGGAATATACGTTCTGGGAGTCCCAGACCTCATCTACAAGAATGTGAAACCTTTGTTATTCTACACGCTTTTGGTGGCAGCTCCTCAATGTAGGTGTCTCGAGGATTCAGACATGAAGATAATGGGCTGATGCCTCTTAGCACAGGACGTGCCTTGGTTCTCCTTGTTTCCCTGGCGTCCTTGTCCCAGGTGCAGCTGCAGGAGTCACAGTGTAAGAAGGCAGCGTGAGCCCAGACACAAATGTCCCCTGCAGGGGTACAGGGGGTGTTGGTCTGAAGGGGCTGCTCAGGACCCACAGAGCTCAGGGGAATTTCACCGAGAGCTGTTGCAGAGAGGGACTGGGAAGTTTCCTGTCCTGCTTAACACCAACTAATCCCTAGAGACCTTCTAGTAAATGTTTCATAGACACATTCTTTGATGTTTCTGAAATTTAAAAACAGAAGAGATTTACTAAATGTTATTACATATATACATATATAGGTGAATATTTTTCATCTCATTTTCTGGATTTGTCTGGAAGTGTAAACAAAACTTGCTCTCAAATGATTCTGTGAAAGTAATTCTCTCAACTTGAGGTTCTGTCTGGGGAATGCTCAGGCAAAATATCTCCCCTTTCCCACCTCCATGAGGACAGAAGGAAAGCATGGCATGGCCTTAGGGGCTATGCCCAGATGCTTTATTTTGTTCTCTCCAACTTATGCTGCCTCAAGGACCAGGTCACTGTAATTATTTTAAGGCCCTTATAAATTATTATTCTATTACATAGGATGCTATTGTTGTGTCTTGTGCACACATGCACACACACACACAGGGAATTTTACAATTTATGTATTGGTAGAGGATATATTATTATAAGATAAAAAGAAAAGATTCAAAATGTTTATTTTTTGCTTTGCTAAAGGAATTCCTGATGCTCTTTATATTTAAGACCTTTATTTTAAATTTACATGAATATATTAATATATCATTTATCTTTGTATTATTTGCCCTGAAATTATCAAGTGTTTTCATATAATTAAAATGTTCAAGCTTGGGATATAGTTATCTGTGAAGCAGTTAGGATCATCAGAAAGAAATGAGTCACATTCCTAGCCCTCCCTGCACCTCCACAGGTTTCTGTAGACAGAGCTGATGTGATGTCCTCACGTGGAGACCAGGGCCTCTTAGACGGGCCTTTGGGCCTCATGTTCTAGCACATTGAGCCAAGGATGCTTCAGTCTCCCTCCGCTCTGCTCCACTCCACCACTTGGGAAAATGCATTCTTGTTGGTGCACCTTTTGTTTAAGGAATGAGAGGTCCTCTTCCAGGTGTGAGGGCATGGGTACACCTCCTGGCATACAGCTCAGGGGTGGGAACACCCCTTCCAGAACACTAGCAACATGCACTGTGAGGTGACTGGCTCCTTGCCTGATGCATCTTCTGAATTCCACCTTTCTGCAGAGAGGCTGGGATATGTGGGCAGGATCCTCAGCAGAGGGAGCACCACTCACAGATGCATTTAAAAGTGAGCCTTTGAGACATGAGGACACAGGTGTGCACATGCTGTGCTAGCAAATACCAGGGGCCCCAGGGAAGGGACGAGGATGCAAACCTCACCCCGCTGGGATGCCCAGAGCAAGTGGGCTGAGGGGTCACTCCTGCACACAGAGCACAGAGCCCAACTCCCTGCTTGGGAGGATGAGGAGATTCCTGTTTGAACCTCTCAGTTTTGCTCCCTCCAAACAGACAGATTCCCCTGGAGCCCTCTCCTCCCCTAAGAGTACTTTTTTTTCTTTCCTTATTTTCCTCAGGGTCAAAATTCAGGGGCACTTCCAGGAAGATGGTGGAATAAGGACAGGCAGAACTCACACTCCTACACCAAAAGCACCCAGAGAACAGGCAGAAAGTGTCCAAAGCAGCAGTTCTGGGGCTTGGGAGATCAGGCAAGGACTATTGCAACATATAAGGAAAGAGCTGGGTGGAGAAACAGAGAAACTATGACTGAGAAATTGTGGAGAGTGAACTCGACCACAGCCCTGGTGCCAATCCTCCACCCCTGGGACTGGAAGCTGTGGAGCAGCCTGTTTCTCCTCTGGTTGGCAAGACAAAGCACAGTCCTGGTCCAAATGTTGGACAGCAAAGTTAACCCTGTCCATCCCACAGCTAGATTCTTTCCACATGGGAACTCAGGAGACTGTGGCTCCATTATTTCCACAAACAGGGATTTCAGAGAGAGACCAATCTCCACCATGGTTCTTGGCATGATGAATCCCCCACATCTGAGGCCAGAAGCTTTGCGTAAGCATAGTTCTTGCCCAGTGAGCTGCAGTGGTTTGGGAGACAGGGAGGCCCTCCTCTTGAAAAAAAGAGGGGGACATGGAAAAGTCCTGACCTAGCAGTTAGCCAGCAAGGGTGACCCTCTAAGTTCCACAGCCTTGAATCTTTCTATGCAGGAGCCCAGGACACCCATGGATCCACTATTTCCACAAACAGAGAAGCTGTGGTGAATGACTAAGCTCCACCACGGCCTCTGGTGCCCACCCCCCACCCTCAAGGCCAGCAGTTTTGAGATGGCCCAGAGTTGGGTCTGTGGGGAATATGTTGCTGAAGAGCACCATCTGCTGGAAAGGCTGAGAAAGTGCAGAAGCCCTCTCTAAGCACCTGTGGAATGGGTCTGCACCCCTGGCCTTGGTTTGGTTGGGAAACACAGATGAAGCAAGTGCCAAAGGAGGCCTTCAACATAAACCCAAACAATAACAAAATCTTAGACAAATGAGGGAAATCAACTTTCAAAATAATCTTATCGAGATAATCAGATGTCCAGAAACCGTCAAAATATTACAATGCCTATCAAGAAACAAGAAGATATGGCCAAGCCAAATGATCAAATTTAAAAGTCAGAGGAGGCACAGAATTTGGGACAACTAATCAAAGACATTCAAACAAATAACCTAAATAATTTCAATGAAATGGTTAAAGAGATATAGGATATTAAGAAGACACCAGGAAAGCATAAAGAAGAATTTAAAAAAATATATAGAAAAATAGCAGAACTCTCAGAAATGAAAGATACTGCAGATGAAATGAAAAACTGACTAGAGACACACAGTAGCAGATTTGAAGAAGCAGAAGAAAGGATCAGTGAAAGACAGAGCAACTGAATTCAAACACACAAAAGAACAAATGGAGAAAAAAATGGAAAAATTTGAGCTGGATCTCAGGGAAATGACTGACAATTCAAAACCCACAAATATATCATCATAGGTGTCCTAGAAGAAAAAGAGAAGTCTAAAGGGCCAGGAAGAATATTTAAGGAAATAATGGCTGAAAATTTCCTAACCCTTATAAAAGATGTAAATCTATAAATCAAAGAAGCCTGAAATACTCCAAACAGAATAAATCCAAAAAGACCTACCACAAGACACATACTAATCATACTGTCAAATACCAAAGAGAAGGAGAAAATCTTGAAAGCAGCAAGAGAAAAGTGATTCACCACATACAAGGAAAAGCATATAAGGCTAAGTGGTAACTTCTTGACAGACACCATGGAGGTGAGAAGGCAGTGGATTGATATATTTAAGATATTGAAAGTGAACAATGGCCAGTCAAGAATTTTTTTTATCCAGCAAAGCAGTCCTTCAAAAGAGAGGGAGAGTTTAAAATTTTCACAGATAAACAAAAGCTGACAGGGTTTCTATCAAGAGACCTGCCCTGCAAGAAATACTACAGGGAGTTTTGCCAACTGAAGAAAAATAAAGACAGGAGAGAGAGGCTTGGAGTAGAGTACAGAAATGAAAATTATTAGTAAGGGTAACTAATAGGATGAAAATAGAGAAAAATAATAGAACTGACAAGTTAAAGCAAAAGGATAGTATAGTGGAATTAAGAATGGCTTTTACAGTAAAATTATTCAAAACCATGGAAGACAGTTCAGCATTTTCTCAGAAAGCTAAGTGTAGAGTTGCCTTATGGTCCAGCAATCCTGCTATTTGGTCTATATCCAGAAGATCTGAAAGCAGCAATGCAAACATGCTTGTACAGCAACGTTCATAGCAGCATTATCCGCAACTGCCAAAAATGGAAACAACTCGAGTTTCCATCAACTGATGAATGGATAAACAAAATGTGGTCTATAGATATGTTGGAATATTATTCAGCAGTAAGAAGGAATGAAGTCCTGGAGCACATGACTACAGGGTTGAACTTTGAGCACATTATGTTGACTGAAATAAGTCAGACACAAAGGGACAAATATTGCATGAATCTCACTGATATGAACTAATTCTAATATGTAAACTCAAAGACATACAATATAGAATATAGGTTGCCAGGATATAGAATGGAGCTAAAAAATGGGGAGCAGTTGCTTAATATGTGAAGAATGTTTAGGTTGAACCTAAACATTTGAAAATGGACAGAGGTGACAGTAGCACATCATTGTGAAAATAATTAACAGTGCTGAATGGTGTCTGAATGTAGGGGAAGGGAAAGTCACACATTTAACTGTTTACATCTGAAACCCGTAATTTCCATTAGAAGAAAGCCTGAGTCTTATCAGGTCATGGTTCAGTCAGTTTGGGCTTCATCAAGTAACCTTCCACTCAAATAAGAATATAGGGACAGATAATGGTTTAAAAGTAAAGAACACTCAAGACAAGGATTCAACTTCAACACATTTTTACTAAAGGAGCATGTCAGGTTACAGGAACAAGTTTACAATGTAAAATAAATTGATATGTTACCAAACCTGGGAGCCCCCACTCCTCCAGATGCAGCTGGACATGAAATCAGAGGCCTCCCCCTGGTCTGAGGTATAGAGTATTTATAGCACTTTTGATTTAGAGTACATTCAACTAAGTCACATTTGAACCACAAGTGGTGAAGGACAGGTGGTGAACCATGAGTGAATCAAGATCAAAGGAGGGTATTCACATTGTGATCAGATGTAACCTTGAATCTCTGCAAAACTCTACTGAGAATATGTCTACTAATTAAGCTATGACTTCTATAAGAGCAATACGTCATACTTTTTACTTACATAAAACTAAAAAGTAGAAGGGACATTACTATTACTTACCTCTAACTTATTAATAGTTTTCTTATTTCATTCTATAATTAGTTTAGCCATTATATCATGTTGCTAAGCATGCATTTGATTAAAACTGTATTCAGCCTTGTTACATTACTTATGATTTATCTATGATTGAAGCAACATCCACAGCCCCATCCTGTTTTCTTTTTACACAGAGGACCAGAGGTTTACATGTTATCTATATCTAAGAAGCTTGAGAAAGGCTTTTTGCTTTCTTGAAAATATTCACAGCTTTTAACTGTTAAGCTTCTGCTTCACTTACAGTTTTATAATATATGACTTGAAGGATGTGAATCATCTGTCCCGCTTATTACAGTAAGGCCTTTCCACTTTTTATCATTTGGAAATTGTACTTGAGTGTTTTGGGGTAAAAGTAATGTTAAATATGCTTCTATATCAGAAGGAATAACTGGTTCCTCACTATTAGGACAGAGAGCATCAGGTAGTGTATGGGAGAAGCATAGGCAGAAGAAGTCAGGATCTTCATTATCAGATTCATCAGTAGAGATATTATCCTGTGACAGGGCAGTTTAGAGTCATGTGTGTCACCAGAAGGAATGTTGGAAGTTAAAACATGGGAATGCATAACACAATGAATCTTTTGGTGAACAATGTCCATGATTGACTGTACAAATATAAAAATGTTCTTTCACAAACTAGAGCAAATGTATGACACTATGGTAAGGACTTGATAATAGAGGGCTATATGGGGAAAAATGTACCTATTGCAAACTAGGGACTATAGTCAATGGTAATATTTTAATACTCTGTGCCGGTTTGAATGTATTATGTCCCCCAGAAAAAGCCATATTCTTTGATGCAATCTTGTGGGGCAGACATAATAGTGGGGATTAAGTTGGAACGTTTGAATTAGGTTGTTTGCATGGAGATGTGCCCCGCCCAACTGTAGATGATAACTGATGGGATATTTCCATGGAGGCTTGGCCCTACCCATTCAGGGTGGGCCTTGATCAGTGGAGCCATATAAATGTGCTGACTCAAAGAGACTGAATGCAGTGCAGCTGTGAGTGACGTTTTGAAGAGGAGCAAGCTTGCTAGAGAGGAATGTCCTGGGAGAAAGCCATTTTGAAACCAGAACTTTGGAGCAGACGCCAGCCACGTGCCTTCCCAGCTAACAGAGGTTTTCCAGACGCCATTTGCCATCCTCCAATGAAGGTACCTGATTACTGATGTGTTACCTTGGACACTTTATGGACTTAAGACTGTAACTGTATAGCCAAATAAAACCCCTTTTTATAAAAGCCAATCCATTTCTGGTGTTTTGCATTCCACAGCATTAGCAAACTAGAACATACTCTTTCATCAACAGTAACAAATGTACCACACCAATAATATGGGTCAATAATGGGGAGGGGGGAATAAGGGGTATGGGGGGATTTGGGTTTTTAATTTTTATTTCTTTTCTGGGGTAATGAAAATGTCCTAAAATTGATCATGAGGATGTATGCACAACCATGTGATGTTATGGTAAGCCAATGATTGTATACTTCAGATGTTTTGTGTGGTGTGTGAATATATATCAATAAAATTGCATTAAAATACTACTAAACCAAATCCAAGAGTATAATAAAAGAATTATGCTTCATGATCATGTGGGATTTTTCCCTGGTATGCAAGGTTGTTTCAACATAAGAAAATTAATGAAATACACTGCATTAAGAGAATGAAGTAAAAAGAAACAAACAAACAAATGTGATATCTCAATTGATACAGAAAAGTATTTGACAAAATCCAGCACGCTTTCTTGATAAAAACACTTAGGATACTAGGAATAGAAGACAACTTCCTCAACAGATGAAGGGCATACTGGAAAACCCCACAAGTAACATCCTACTCAATGGAGAAACACTGCAAGCTTTCCCCCAAGATCAGGAGCAAGAAAAGGATGCCCACTGTCACCACTGCTATTCAACAGTGTACTGGAAGTTCTTGCTGGAGCAATTAGGCAAGAAAAAGAAATAAAAGCAACTGAATTGGAAAGGAAGGAGCAACAATTTCCTTATTTGCAGATTATATGATCCTATCTACAGAAAATTCTGAAAATTCCACAACAAAGCTCCCTGAGCTAATGAATGAATTCAGTAAAGTGGCTGAGTGGAACAGAGCTTCAGTAATAATAATAATAATAATAATAATAATAATAATAATAATAATAATAATAAAAGGTGTTAATGGGAAGCATGATAGGATCAGTTGACCCAGCAGGTGGGAGAAAACAGAGCGAAATGGAACCTTGGGCTTGTACCTTTATTTGGGTCAAAAATTGGAGGTCTGCAGAATTCATGTGGGGTGTCAAGGATTGGTTACTTTGAAATGTTCTTGAATATTGAAAGGGACTGGAGGTCCAAGACAGTAGGGATGGTTAGCTTATCATTTGGGACCAGTTGTGGGTTTTGGGCCAGCTGTATGTATGGTGTGGGTGGTGGCCTCAGATAAGGTTTGGGCTCTGGAGGAATCATGTGCAAGGACTGGAGAGCTCCCTTTTAACTAGGCCAAAGGTCAATGTTGAGGCAAGTGACTTAGCCAAAGTAAGATGGATGACAAGGCAGTGCAGAAAAAACTTTGGTGGCTATGACAATCTATTCCTCCATCCCTCAGCATCATTCATTGGGCAGTTTTGGTGGCTGATACATTTACTGCCAGGAGCACAGGGCATAAGGTACTTGAAAATATTGGTTATTATAAAATGTCAATAAATAGCAAAAACAAGAGCTGGAAGACTTTGTTTACCTATCTTCCCCACCTTCAGGGGATGGCTAGCTGGAAGTGTCAGAAGTTTGTTAGGGTCTGAACTATTTGTTAAAAAATCTTGGTTATATTGTGAAACACCTTGATCTCTTGAGACAACTTTCTTTTTTTGGGGGGGGTGGGGTTGAATGAATTTATTTTATTTTTTTCAGAAAATTTCAGGAACTATGAAAAATAATCTGAATATTTGGCCATAGCAAAAGTAAAGTACAAGTAATATTTGGAAATCATGTTTAACCATTGAGAAGCATGTTTAGAAATATACCAAGTTTAACACTCTTTACTCTCTAGAGCAAAACAAATTAACTAAATTACAACACTGGAGGGTTTGCTCCCAGGATAAATTTTTTAAGGTAAAAAACTAAAAGGAAAAAAGAAGCACTAAATTCCCACCCTTGAATCTCATCATTTATAAAATAACATGCTCAAAAGACTTCCAGGAAGATGGCTGAGCAGGTGAGGCAGAATGGACTTCTCTTCCATGAAAGTAACTATAGAGGGGCCAGAGGACACCAGGGACTATGGTTTCAGGGTGTGACCAGCCATAAAGGGTGTACCTGTTTGATGTACTATGTCTCCCAAAAGGCCATTATCTTTGATGCAATCTTGTGTGGGCAGACATATTAGTGTTAATTAGATTTTGGAATCCTTTTGGTGTTTCCGTGGAGATGTGATTCAATCAACTGTGGACAAGACCTTTGGTTGGATCATTTCCATGGAAGTATTGCCCCACCCATTCAGGGTGGGTCTGAATTAAATTACTGGAGCACTATATAAGCTCAGATGAAGGAGCAAGCTTGCTACAGCCAAGAGGGACACTTTGAAGAATGCACAGAAGCTGAGAGAGTAGCTGCAAATGAGAGACAGTTTGAAGACAGCCATTGAAAGCAGACTCTTGCTCCAGAGAAGCTAAGAGAAGACAAACACCAAAAGAGAAACTGAGAGTTGCTGACATTGTGGAGAGGAGCTGTGGCCTAGAGATGATCATCCTGGGAGAAAGCCATTTTGAAACCAGAACTTGGAACAGACACCAGCCACATGCCTTCCCAGCTAACACAGGTTTTCCAGATGCCATTGGCCATACTCCAGTGAAGGTACCCAGTTGTTGATGCCTTACCTTGGGCACTGTATGTCCTTAAGACTGAAGCTGTGTAACCAAATAAACCCCCTTTATAAAAGCCAATCCATTTCTGGTGTTTTGTATTCCAGCAGCATTAGCAAACTACAACAGATTTTGGTACCAGAAGTGGGGTGCTGGTGCTGCTGAGTTTGCAAATACCAAACATGTTGGAGTGGCTTTTTAAACGGATAAGGGGAAGATTCTGGAAGAATTGTGAGGAGCTTGATAGAAAAGGCCTAAACTGCTTTGAAGAGACTTTTGTGGAAATATGGACTCTACTATACTTCTGATGAGGCCTTGAGCAGAAATGATGAATGTGTGGCTGCAAACTGGAAGGAAGGCAATCCTTGTTTTAAAGTGGCAAAGAATTTGGCAAAATTGAGTCCTGGTGTTGGATGGAAGGCAGAATTTGAAAACAATGACCTGGAATATTTAGCTGATGAGATCTCCAAGCAAAATATATAAGTAGTCTGACTTTTACTTGCAGCTTATAGTAAAATGCAGGAGGACAGAAATAAGCTGAGAAATGAACTCTCGGTTTCAAAGAAACTGGAAATTAATGGCCTGAAAAACTCTGGGCTTCCAGGGGGTGAAACCCCAGGAGCTACAGCCCAACATGAAGATGTAAACAAACATGGAACCCAGCTGCCATTTCAGTACGAGATTGGAAAAAGAGTTAAGCAGAAAGGATTTGTGGAAAGTCCTATTGTCTGATGGCTTTGATCCCTGTGTGCTTCGTGTGAAGCCAACAGAATTTTTGCAAGCTCTTTACAGACAGAGCTGCTGCCAGTTGGGACTGGAGGAGAAAGACAAGGAACAAATTGAAGGAAAAATTTCTTCAAAGACAGAGCCATGGAGGTTGAGGTCTGGAGTCAAGAGGTCTCAGGCTGGGAGAGCATAGTGGCCCACATGCATGGAAAGGGTGAGTTTGCCCCAGAAGTTGAGGGTGGGCCTTCCACCTTAATGCTCAGGAAGAATTTTGCCACCTGAGGCCCCAAAGAGGGTGGAGCACATTGCCAGGGAATTGAGGAGAGCCTGGCCACCACCCCACTGTTCTGAAGGGGTTGAGCATGTGCCCCAGAGTTGGAAGAGAATCCAAGTGCTGCCCCAATGTTTGAGGAGGGTGGGGCCGAGAAGGTGGTCTTGCCAATGTGTGGATATGTGGGAGCACTCACCTCAGCATATGGAGAGAAAAGGGCTACCACAAAGGCCCTTAGGAAGGGTGAGACTCCTGCTCTCTCAAGCTCCAAGGATAAATGACTCTAAGAATTTGAAACCTAATGGAGTTTGCTCTGCAGACTTTAGGAATTGTTTTGGTCCCTTAAGCCCTGTTTTCCCTTCAGTTTCTCCTAAAGGCAATGGGAATATTTATCCTATGAATGTCCCTCCTTTGTATATTGGAAGCACATAACTTATTCAAAGTTTCACAGATCCACAGCTAGAAGGGAATTATGCCTTAGGACTGACCATACCTATAATTGATTCTGATGGGATCTTGTGCTTATCTATTGTTACTGAAATAATTTGTTTTTGTGATATTGTGATGGGGTGAATGTATTTTGTATATGGAAAGATCATGTCATTTTGGGGTCCAGGGAGTGGAATGTGCCAGTTTGAATGCATTATGTCCCCCAAAATGCCATTATCTTTGATGTAATCTTGTGTGGGCAGACATATCAGTGTTGATTATATTGCAATTCTTTGAGTGTTTTCATGGAGATGCATCCCATCCAACTGTGGGTAATGACTCTGATTGGATAGTTTCTGTGGAGGTGTGACCCTGTCCATTCAGCATGGGCTTTGATGAGTTTACTGGAGCACTATATAAGCTTAGACAGAAGGAGCGAGCTTGGTACAGCCAAGAGGGACACTTTGAAGAATGCACAGGAACTGAGAGAGGAGCTGCATATGAGAGACAGTTTGAAGACAGCCATTGAAAGCAGACTTTTGCTCCAGAGAAGCTAAGAGAGGAAAAATGCCCTAAGAGCAACTAAGAGTGGCATTTTTGATGAACTTCAGCCTAGAGAGGAGCGTTCTGGGAGAAAGCCATTCTGAAACCAGAACTCTGGAGCAAACACCAGCCACATGCCTCCCCAGCTAACAGAGGTTTTCTGGACACCATTGGTTATCCTCCAGTGAAGGTACCCGATTGTTGATGTGTTACCTTGGACAGTTGATGGCCTAAAGACTGTAACTTTGTAATGAAATAAACCCGCTTTATAAAAGCCAATCCATCTCTGGTGTTTTGCATGCTGGCAGCATTAGCAAACTAGAACAAAGGGGCCCCCACAGTATGTGGAGTGGACACCAACCAAAACAAAAGAGACACCATGGCTTGAGGGATGGGGTGAGTTTGTTCCTCTCTGGTCCACCTCCCTCTGCTCCCAGGCCAGCAGCAGCAGGATCCTTGCTGGGCAAAGGAGTGAGCAGTGGCTGTCCACTCCTGTGCACCTACCTTGAGAGTTTGCTGGGAGATGATCCTCCATGGTCAGACAATGGGGAGCTCCCATAAGGGAACCCAGTGGGCAACATTTGCTCTCCCCCCACAGAAGTCCCAAGGTGCGGGGGGGGGGGATGGATACAATGATCAGAAGCAGGGAAGGGAGAGGTGCCATACTGATGATCAGGAGCACTTCCTCCACCCAGAGACTTGCAGGTGGATGACAGACAGAGAGCAGGCATGCAGGGCCCATGTTCCATCTGTGGGGTGCCCTTGAGCAGATTCCCTGCCTAACTTCCCAGGGCCCAAGTTGCAGCACCAGGACAGGCATTCCCCAGAGCACACAGAGATATGGTGCACTGATTGGTTCCCCAACCAGTTTGGACTCACCACCACAGAGGAGAAGTTCATGGCAGAACTACTTGAGAGCACCACCTGCTGGTAGGTTAGGGAAACTGCACTCCAGCAAGCTATAGCTTTACCAAATTATATATAAATGCTCAAATAATCCTGCATTTCACAAAATAACCCTACCAAGACAAACAAATGCCCCAAAGGCAACAGAAAATTACAAAGCACATGAAGAATCTAGAAGAGATGGACAAGTCAAATGAACAAATTGAAAAGAAAGAAGGGATGCAAAATTTGGAGCGATCAATTAAAGAAGTACAAACAAATCTCCAAAACAACTTCAACTAATGGCTAAAGACATAAAGGAAATAAAGAGGACTCTATACGAGCATAAAGAAGAAATTGAAAGAGTAAATGAAAAAATTAGCAAAGCTTATGGAAATAAAAGACACAATGGATCAAATTAAAAATATACCAGAAGCACACAATAGTAGGTTTGAAGAGGCAGAAGAAAGGATTAGTGAACTTGAGGACAGTGTAATTGAATGCAAGCAAACAAAACAACAAATGAGAAAAAAATTTTTAAAAATGGAACTAGATCTCAGAGAAATGATAGACAATATGAAGCAAAAAAAATGTAAGAATCATTGGCGCCCCAGAAAGAGAAGAGAAGAGTAAAGGGCTAGGAAGAGTGTTTCAAGGCATAGTCAAAGAAAACTTCCCAAACCTTCTAAAATGACATAAATATGCAAATCAAAGATGCCCAATGAACTCCAAATAGAAGAAATCCAAATAAACATACTCTGAGACATATTCTGATTAGATCGTCAAATGCTGAAGAGAATGAGAAACTTCTGAAAGCAGCAAGAGAGAGTGATTCACCACATACAGGGGAAACAAGATAGACCAAGTACTGACTACTTAGCGGGTGTCATGGAGGCAAGAAGGCAGTGGTATGACATATTTAAGATTCTGAAAGAGAAAAATTGCCAGCCAAGAATTCTTTATCCAGCAAAGTTCTCCTTCACAATTGAGGGAGAGTTTAAAATTTTCACAGACAAACAAATGTTGAGAGAATTTGTTAGCAAGAGATCTGTTCTGCAAGGAATACAAAAGGGAAATCTACCAGCTGAGAAAAAAAGAAAGGAGAGAGAGGCCTGGAGAAGAGCACAGAATTGAAGAGTTATTAGTAAGGGTAACTTAAAGGGAAAAAAAAATGGATCTAACAAAAACCAACAGATAAGATGGCTGGTTCAAGAACTCTCTTCACAGTAATAACTTTGAATGTGAATGTATTAAACTCTCTAATTAAAAGGTACAGACTGGTAGAATGGACTAAAAAGTATGACCCATCAATTTGCCATTTACAAGAGACTCACCTTAGACCCTGCAGCACAAAGACTGAAAGTGAAAGGATGGAAAAAAATATTCTATGCAAGCTGGAACCAAAAGAAAGCTGGGGTGGCTATACTAATATCAGACAAAATAGACTGTAAGTGCAAAAATGACATAAGAAACAAAGAAGGATACTATATATTAATATAAAAGGGATAATTCACCAAGAAGAAATAACAATCATAAATGTTTATGCACCCAATCAAGGAGCTCCAAAATACATGAGACAAACATTGGCTAAACTGAAGGGAACAATAGACACATCTACAATAATAGTGGGAGAATTCCATACACCACTCTCTTCAATAGATAGAACAACTAGACAGGACCAATAAGGAAACTGAGAACCTAAACAGCACGATAAATGAATTAGACTTAACAGACATATATAGATCATTACATCCCAAAGTACGAGGATATGCATTCTTCTCCAGTGCCCATGGAGCATTCTCCAGGATAGATCATATAATGAGGCACAAAACAAGTCTTAATAAATTTAAAAAGATTGAAATTATTCAAAGCACGTTCTCTGACTACAATAGAAAGCAACTAGAAATCAACAACCACCAAAGAACCTGATCTTTCACAAATATATGGAGGTTAAACAACACATTCCTAAACAACCAGTGGGTCAAAGAAGAAATTGCAAGAGAAATTGGTAAATATCTAGAGATGAATGAAAATGAGAACACAGCATATCAAAACCTATGGGATGCAGTGAAGGTGGTGCTGAGAGGGAAATTTATAGCTCTAAAATGCATATATCAAAAACCAAGAAAGAGCTAAAACCAAAGACTTAACTGAACAACTGAAGAGGCTAGAGAATGATCAGCGAACTAACCCTAGAGCAAGTAGACAAAAAGAAATAACAAAGATTAAAGCAGAAGTAAATGTGCTGGAGAACAATAAAACAGTAGAGAGAATAAATAAAAGCAAAAGTTGGTTCTTTGAGAAGATCAACAAGATTGACAGATCCTTAACTAGAGTGACAAAGTAAAAAAGAGAGAAGACCCACATAAACAGAATCAGAAATAAGGCGATATTAATACAGATACCAAAAAAATAAAAAAAATCATGAGGATACTATGAAAACTGTACACCAACAATCTAGACAATTTAGAGGAAATGGACAATTTCCTGGGAACACATGAACAACCTAGACTGACCAAGAAGAAATAGAAGACCTCAATAAACCCATCACAAGAAAAGAGATCCAATCTGTCATCAAACATCTACCTACCAATAAAAGCTCAGGGCCAGATGGCTTCACAGGGGGAATTTTACCAAATTTCCAAAAAGAATTGACACCATTTCTGCTGAAACTCTTTCAAAAAATTGAAGAAAAAGGAGCACTACCTAACTCATTTTATGAATCCAATATCACTGTGATACCACAAACAGATAAAGATACTACAGAAAAGGAAATCTATAGGCCAATTTCCCTAATGAATATAGATGCAAAAATCCTAAACAAAACACTTGCAAATTGAATCCAAAGTCATATTAAAAGAATTATACACCACAACCAAGTGAGGTTCATTCCTGGCATGCAAGGATTTTTCAACATAAGAAAATCAATTAATTTAATTCAAAACATTAACAAATCAGAAGGGAAAAATCAGATGGTCATCTCGACAGATGCTGAAAATGCATTTGACAAAATTCAGCATCCCTTCTGATAAAAACACTTAAAAACGTAGGAATTCAGGGACCCTTCCTCAATATGATAAAGGGCATATATGAAAAAACCCACAGCCAGCATAGTACTCAAAGGTGAGAGGCTGAAAGCCTTTCCCCTAAGATCAGGAATGAGACAAGGATGCCCGCTGTCACCAATGTTATTCAACATTGTGCTAGAAGTTCTAGCCATAGCAATTTGCCAAGACAAAGCTATACAAGGTATCCAAATTGGAAAGGAAGAAGTAAAATTGTCATTATTTGCAGATGATACGATCTTATATTTGGAAAATCCTGAGCATTTGACCACAAAGCTACTTGAACTAGTAAGCAAATTCAGCAAAGTGATGGGATGTAAGGTTAATGCACATAAATCAGTAATGTTCCTATACAATAGTAATGACCTAACTGAAGAGGCAATCAAAAAAATTCCATTCACAATAGCAACTGAAAATATCAAGTACCTAGGAACAAACTTGATCAAGGATATAAAAGACCTTTACACACAAAATTACAAAATTTTATTGAAACAAATAAAAAAGGACCTAAATAGCTGAAAAAATATTCCGTGCTCTTGGATAGGAAGACCAAACATTGTTAAGATGTCAATTCTACCCAAACTTATCTACAGATTCAATGTAATTCCAATCAAAATTCCAACAACCTACTTTGCAGACTTTGAAAGGCTAGTTATCAAATTTATTTGGAAGGGAAAGGGGCCTTGAATTGCCAAAAACACCCTAAAAAAGAAGAATGAAGTGGGAGGCTTACATTTCCAGACTTTGAATCCTACTACAAAGCCACAGTAGTCAAAACAGCATGGTAATGACATAAAGATGGATATATTGATCAATGGAATTGAATTGAGAGCTCAGAACTAGACACACAGATATAAGGTCAACTGATTTTTGATAAGGCCTCCAAATCCACTGAACTGCAACAGAATAGTCTCTTCAACAAATGGGGTTGGGTGAACTGAATAACCATAACCCAAAGAATGAAAGAGGACCCCTACCTCACTCCCTATACAAAAGTTAACTCAAAGTGGATCAAAGACCTCAATAAAAGATATAGTACCATAAAACTCCTGGAAGATAACATAGGGAAACATCTTCAATACCTAGTTTTAAGAGGTAGCTTCTTAGACCTTACACCCAAAGCACAAACAGTGAAAGAAAAAATAGATAAAAGGGAACTCCTCAAAATCAAAAGCTTCCGTGCCTCAAAAAACTTTGTCAAAAAGTTGAAAAGGAGCCAACTCAATGGGAGAAAATCTTTGGAAACCATGTGTCTGCTAAGAGACTGATATCTTGCCTATATAAAGAAATCCTACAATTCAACAACAGTAGTACAAACAGCGCAATTATAAAATGGGCAAAGGATAGGAAAAGGTATTTTTCCAAAGAGGAAATACAAATAGCTAAAAATCACATGAAAAAATGTTCACCTTCAGTATTAGGAAAATGCAAATCAAAACCACAGTGAGATATCATCTCACACCAATAACAATGCTGCCACTAGGTGCGGGTGCTGGAGGTGACAGATCTCCCTGAGGGCTCACCCTGTCTGTCACCAAGGTCCGGTGGCTCAAGAATACTCAGGGACTGCCTGGTGGGGGCTGGCGGGACAACAGTGGGACTGCCCAGCACAGCCGCCGTGCAGACCGTTCTGCCTCGTACACCATCGTGGCTGTGTTTCCCAACCCCCCTGGCTACCCAAAATGCCTCCCCTCACCTCAACAACTCTGCAAGTCACTTCAAATGTCAAGTGGCCAAAAAGAACTATGACCTGAGGCTCCTGGAGTGAGCCAGCTCCCGATAAGTGGAGGAGGGACTAAGGAACTGGCCCAGTAAGGTAGGGGCAAGTTGAAGAGGGGTCGAGGGCTCCAGAAGGACCACTGATAGAGGCAGAAAATCGGGAGACAGGCACTGAACTGGAACCTGAGACAGTGGGAATGCGGACGGGAAGAGGGACACAGGCACTGGACGCCTCTCTCCCTGCCGTCGTCCCCTCTCTGTCCCCATTTGGCTCCTCTCTGCTTCCCTACCCTTCCCATGCTCTTCCATCATTTCTTACCTCTTCTCCCACCTTGAAATTAATTTCTTCCATATTCTTTGTTCAGGTGGAATTGGGAGGGTCCCACACTCCTCTATTCTATTTCCTTGCTATCCTAAGGTCCCTTTTCTTTTTTGTTTTTTATGAATATATTTATATGGATAGAATTAAAAAAAAAAAACAAAATTGATTTCCCCTTCCTCTTACTTCCCTCATCTTGTCTCCCAAAACCCCACAGAGTTAAAACCTGTATATGGTTTGAAGTATGTGTGTTTGTAGTAGCAGACATAGTATTTAATTGCAAACACAGATGTTTGCTGGGTATATTCACTGTAAATTTTATTTAATCTGGTTTTTTGTTTGTTTGGCAACGTGAGTTTTCCAGAGTCCTTTCAAATCTTAGAATCCTGTTACTTTAAAACTGGCCTACAGTTTTCCTGCAAGTGCCCTGGCCATTCACTGTTTAGCGCAGTCACCCGTTCACAGGATTTGGTGGGTAGTGGGAGATCTATGTGCTCTGTCCAGATTTTAGCTGCTGCTACTGCTGTTGTTTTAATATTCTTGCACAGGCAGGTCTTCAATAAAGGTAAATTTTTTCTAGCATTACTCAGACCTTCATCTCCAAGTTTTGATAGCAGTAGCTATCTCTAACACTGGCTTTTTTTTTCCTGTGAGAGGTCATTTGACTTGGGTTCTTCTGTGACTTAACTCGCAAGTTCAGGTTTAGCTCCTCCCTCATTCAGTAACTGTGTCAGACTGTTTCTGTCTGCCCCACTTCTTCACTATTCTCTGGTACCACCTGCCGGTTATTTTTTCCTCCTGCTGGGTCATTTTGACATGATTTGTCACCAGATTCCAATATAGCTTCTTTCCTATTTCTTGCTTGCACTGTCTGCTTTGGATTAAGCTGTGACAGGTCCTTAGCACTCTTTACCACTTCTTGGATATTGTGTTTTCTGAACAACATGTAATCTTTCATCACGCTCAGGCAACAGACAGCTTTGATGATTTCTACTACCACTGAGCACAGTTGGTTGGTAAAATCCACTTTATATTCCAAATTGAGGCTGCCAACTATTCCTGACAATTCTTTGATAACTTGTTGTCTGTTCATGTGACTGTTACTTTGAGATTTATACACTCTCTGAAATGTCCTTTATTTGGAGCTTTAAAGCAGGGTTCCAAAAATGTTTCTGCATATTTTTCATATCCTCTAAGAAAGGCTTGCACATACCAGAAATGGGTAACATTTGTAGAATAACTCAGTCTTCTTCTTCATGGTTTTGTACATGTCCTGGAGACTCTGATGCACCAGTGTCTCAGGTTGTGTTCCCAGTGTCCTGATATTTAGCAGTACTCAGACCTAGATGATTGACTCCACTCTCCGCTGACTGGAAGCTTCTTAGACTTGTCTCTGTAGATGCCTTAGTGTCACCAACTGCTTTCTTCAAGGCAGCCTCCACATCACTGTCTTCTTCCTCACTTCCAGAGGGTTACTGATCCTTCCCTGTAAACGTTTTCCCCATCCTGTGGTCGCCGTATTTGCTGAGCAGGCTGTAAGCCTCCTCTGCGCCTTGTGCTCCTGCATGTTGCAGGTGAGGAGGCTGCCCTGTAGCACGGGCTCCAGCGGTCCGGGCCCGCTTGGCTTGCGCCTACTGCCTTCCTTTGCGCTCCCCATGGCTAGGCTGAAGAGGTGGGTTGAGGCAAGCAAGAAACGTGCTCCTCACTTTTCTGAGCGTTCTTTTGTGTGTTAATTTTGACCTGCAGGAGTTATTGATATGCAGCAGGAGGTGTTTCCTATGGCCCTTTCTAAGGCCAGGTGATTAGGGAATCTATTTGTTATGCATCAGCCCTTAGTAGCACATAGAGGGACCAGAGCTGGCGCAAAGGAACCGAGGGCAAGCACGTGGTCCCCTACATGTTGGAAGGCTGTTCCTGCTGTGGGATGTTAAAGATACAGCATTTAGCTTGCGAGTAGGGAGTGGCAGAGTGCAAGGAGGCTTTACAGTCATGGGAGACACAACACACGGTGACAAGCATTGCATGAGGAGGAGGGGCCCATGGTAAGCCAGTCTGTCGTTTTATCCAGGTAGGAGCCTGACTTTTTTTTTTTTTATTTCTAAATGCAGCTTTCAGGTTCATTAGCTGGCTTGAGCTGAGATTTATGGTGGTGCCATGTCAGCAGTGTGACCCTCAGTGGTGGTCTTGGGTGCTCCCCTCTGTTTTGGTGAACTGGTGGGCTGGGCATTCTCATGTAACACAAGAGGGTGATCACCAGGGGCCATCTCTGGGGGTGGGTATCCCTCCCAAGCAGCAATCCATAAAGTGTGGGGAATTTGGTCATGAGCTTTCAAATTCCTCTGGGGAGCTCTAGTCTTGATGTCTTTGTAGGTTTTGTAAAACGGTTGTCATCCCAGAGCTCCATGAATTTAGGGGGTCATCTGGGATGGACCTGGCAAAGGCTTTGGCTGGGTGTCCCCACACAGCCCCTGCACTTCCCCCCTCAGAAAGAATGTGTTCTGTCCACACTCGTCTGCCATCTGGGTGCTAACTCTGTGGGCCCTCTTTGCAATCTAAGCTCTTGTCTTACAGTAGTGTGTCCAGAAGCTGGGGTGGAGCACGATTAGTCATGCAGGTTTGATTTAATTACACTCATGAAGCTATTGGTGCTGGATGAAAATCTTATTTAGGTTATGCCTGGGTTGAGAATCTTTTATGTTCTGGTGGCACTGGTATGAGGGTTGGAAGGACTTGGGTCATTAGCCCTGCTGAGCAGCTTGCTGGGCTCAGGTGGTTGAGGACAGACAACCAGCAATCTCCTCTGTCTCATCTCTGGGTACAAATTTAGGAGTATCCAAGGAGTGCTTGAGCATTCCTGGGCCTGCATGGTGAGGCCTTGCGGGACAGTAAGTGAGCCTATGACCCATGCATCCAACAAAAATACTAAAACCCAGAGCCAGGGTGGACATTGTCATCACACCACTCAACAAGGAGTGGCTTCTGAACTTGCTACTTGCATCATAACAGACAGACTTGGTGTTGTTTCTCCCTTGTTGAGAGGTTGCGTGGTGATTTTCTCAGGCTTGTTCTGTGCCTGGTGTTTCCCTTGCATGTGTTAACGGGCACTCTTAGCAGAATAAAGGAGGTCATTTTTTTTTTTTTTATGTGACCAGCATCTACCACACATAGCTTTACTTCACCTCTAAATGTTATCCAGACTCTGCTTTGTTTGGGAGCAATAATCTCTATTTCCTGGTTGCTCCGACAGTGATGGGAAATGGTCTTTGTAATTAATGTGGGCTTGGGGGAAAAGTATATCGCTACCACACGGATTGAGACCCAATCTATGGGATGACAATGCTTGGCTTTGGAGCATAAGTCACTGCCCTTAGTAACTGTTCTGGGCAACGATGGGCCTAGAGGCTATCCGTTTTTATATGCACACCCTATCAGGGCAACTTGGAGGCTGAGATGCTATGGGCTCAGCTGGTAGGGGAAGGTTGGTGGGCCTGAGTGGGCAGTCTCCGAGGCTCCTGCTTGATATGCTGTGTAGGAGTCGACTGTAGATGGTTTATCGGGAATGCCATTGAACAGTGACTTCAGTGTGGTTAGTTAGCAAGTGTGGAAACAGATAAGGCTGTGAGCTATTTGCAAATGTGTAAAACCCACAAGGGACTTCATTGTTTGAAAAAATTATTTTGTCACCATTGGCTTGACCTCCTTGCTGTCCAAGAATCAGTGAAGATTTGTGGAGTGATGAACTGTCAGTACAGATCATGCTGGAGGGCTAACTGGACTCCCTCATTGTCTGTGGACTATGAAGAGCCCAGGCCTCAGGGCTAATAGGAAATTCAAGGACATTTGGAATGCATGACCCTCGAGTGAGCTACGTTCTGTACAATGATGGCATTACCATTAGGTAGATCTATCGAATTCCTTTCCATGCCAGATAGTTAGTCCCAAGGGTCTCCTTACTTGTCAGAGGGGGAGGCAATGGGGTCACCGTTGCCCGTGTCTCAAGGTCCAAGGGAAAGGGGATACCCGTGGGGGAAGCCACATCCTCCTGCAGTTCCAGAAGGCCCTGTTTTTCAAGTTCAGCCTCTCCTGGAGGTGCCATTTCCATTTTACCAGTGAGGCTTCAACGGCTGTGCTGAGCTGCTGCCTGGGAATTCTGTCTCACCCACGGCGTTGTGGGAATCCGTGTGCACAGTCCGACAGGCTGTGGTTTGTAAGCACCCATGTTTTTACAAGAGCCCAATAAGAAGCTGGGAATTGCCCTTTCTAATGGGTTATATTGGGCAGCAGACAAGGGAAGCCTCTTACTCTGAAAAACCAAAGGCTCCATTGTTTGCATGCTTGGTCCAAAGACTCCAAGAGGGATAATTAGAGATAGCCAGGGCCTCTGCGCCCTAATGCATTTCCAGTGGGGCAAGGGTCATGGCTGAGAAAAGAGCCTGTTCCAAGTGCCAAGTCTAAGGTGCATTGTTGGGGCTGTCGCCAGTGGAGAGCAGCAGATTCAGAAGTGATTTTCCGTTTGGCCTGTAATGAGGGTGAGAAACTGGACTTGAAAGCTGCTGACCCTTTCTATACCTCCAGAACACGAATGACCCTAACAGGTGCTGTGCATGCCTTAGTGCCCGAGGTGGGAATCAGGCTCTGCCTAGAGGACCTGATGGGTAGCTCTCGCCCTGCCTTGTGCCCGTAAACGGTGTGTGAGTGTGGCTGGGCCCTCTTGAGGCCCCCCTTTGAGTTGCCTCTTAATCAGGTGTCATCTATGTAGGGCCCTATCAAGTGGTTTTTTGCTTTAAAACAAAAAGCAAAAACATTTAAGGTCTTGTTAGCAGGGGTTATAAATTTTTTTTGGTATTGTCATTGAGTAAATCATTTTTGCCAATCAGTCATAGCGAAGCAATCACCCTTGTGTCTGTGTATATCATTTATTAATTATATGAAGTTAGGAATAAGGGATGTGATGGGCAGGGCTTTGCCTTAAGACTGATGTAATTGATGGTTAATTGTTGTTTATTGGCAGAGGCTTTAAATCTGGCCAAACTGGCCAATTATATGGGAAGGCAGTGGGTTTTCGAGTCCTTCTTTGAGGATTTGGTTGTAGGCGTGAACCCCTTAGTTGTTTCAGGAGATATTGTGGCTTTTATCACCCTGATGGGCAGGGACAGTACCATGGGGTGGGGGGGAAGCCCCAGAATTTGATCTTATTGCAGGTAACTTGAAAACATCAGTACCTGTAGTGGAGAGGGTAAGACTACTGGACTTGAAACCCACTGACCCTTTCTAGAGTGTCCCAATTGGGTGTGCTTTCATGACTGTGAGGGTGGCAGGATCATTAGGCACAGTCCCCAGACCATCAGAGTGCAGCACTAGGGCTAAGCGTGCTGATAAACACCACCACCAAGTGGGGCCCATGCATGTTGCCTGGGAGTCATATATTTCCCAAACAACTTAGGAACCTCCTCTGGTGTTTTAGGAGATGGTAGCACAATATTTAGGCCCCCCGCTTTTTCCTGGCCCAGTAGTTGCTTAGTCACTGAGTCTCAGGGGTTAGAGCTTCCGTATCCATGGGGCCAGGAGAACTTTTATTTTTCTTGCATATGAAATATATCAGATATGTGTTACTGAATATATTTATTATTCTTAAACTTCAAGTGACATTAACTTTAATGTTCTCCATGTTTGGTGTCTGCCACAGCAGTCCACCACACTCTCCCTTTTGGCCACGTGCCTTTAGCCCCCTCTGCCACAGTCACCAGTCACAGCTGGGGTGCGGACGGGAAACGGGAACTTCTACTACGGGAAGGGAAGGGAAGGTGATGACTGAAACAAGATCCTATTGTGGTGGACTGAAGTTGTATGAACCCCAGAAAAATACGTTCTTAAGTTTAATCCATTCTTGCGGGTGTGGATCCATTGTAAGGAACTTTTTATGAGACAACTTCTGTTAAGGTGTGACCTACCTTATTCAGGATGGGTCTTAATCCTCTTACTGGAGTCCTTTACAACCAGAATGAAGACAGAGAGGAAAAAGAAAGTCATGGAAGCAAGATGCTGCCACAGTGAAACCAGAAGAGAAGGGAGAGAGCAGCAGACACTGCCATGTGGCCGGAGGAACCTCTTCTCCACGACAGGCTCTGTGGGAGATGCATCCCTGTTGGCACCTGGAATTCATACCAGCCAAACTGATCGCAGACTTCTAACCACCAGCACATCAAGAGAATATACCTGTACTTAAAAAAAAAAAATCTCCAAGTTCGTTTTAATTAGCTAAAGGATACCAGAAATGGGGGAGGGGGCATGTAGCAAACATCCAAAAATCGTGGAGATGGCTTTGGAATTGAGTAACAGGCAGAGGCACATAGCTGGCAAGTCAGATTGATGACGGCAGCCCCTTGAGGCTGTAAATGGGTGTTTACAAGAACAGAGCATCTGGACAGGGCTCTGCAAATTTGGTGATAGATTCAAATGCCCACAATATATTTAAATGGCTGGAACAGAAGATACTGTGACAAATTACAATGCTAACATTGTTTTCAGACCAAGAAACATGACTTAAAGACCATAGTGCCAACAAGGGCAAAGGGATATCCCATCTTAGGGACATGTCATGTAGCACATAATCCTCAGAGGAACAGTTTGATAGAGAATTAGAAAAGGCAATTGAATCCCTGTTGTCCATGATAAATGAGGAGATAAAAGCAAGAAGGCCCGGCTTGCAGGTCTCCACAGTGATATGCCAACACCCAGTGTGGAGGAGTCAGACGAGTTCATAGACGTGGTTAAATTCCTACACACATACAGTCCTCTTCCCAGTGGGAAGGGTCTCTGTGGACCCAAGGAGCAGCATCCCAGGCCTGGAAATTCTGGCTGCAGGGGGTTAGGAGAAGAGCAGGGGGGACCCTTACATCTGGGGGCATTTTAACGTCTCGTTGCCTAAGGAAGGATTTCTTTTTCAATTCTCTTTCCTGTGTTTGCTATGTTGCATCCCTGCTTGTCTAAATCAAGGATAAATCAAGTGGATGGTTTAAAACCCTACAAGCAGAAGCCTAGCAACCTCAATAAAATTAATGTCTAATTTCTTGAAAGAGACTTTACATTGGATGAAGGTTCCCCCAAGTGAAATATTTACATATGCTTTTCTTTTTGTTTCTTGTGGTTGACAGAATTTTTATTTGTCTTGTATAAGAAATAAATCAGATCTGTGTTAGTGAATGTATTTATTATTCTTAAACTTTAAATAACATTGAGTTTAATACTCTCAGACCACCCATTACACCTTGAAGAGTGAATTCTTTATTTGTCATCATCGCCCTCCGTAATGCTGACAACCCAACACGCATCCCACGTGAGAGTCCCAGGGGATTTTATCAGTGCGAGGTGTGAGGTGAGGGAGAAAGGAAACGCGGACGGGAACCTTCAAGTCCAAAGGACAGATTGTAGTAAGCATTTAATTCATCTGATCGCACACTAAAATTTCACTTTTATATTCACTTACAAAATAATGGAGTATGTTGAGAGAGAGACAGAATGCCATAGAAGTGTGCAAAATATAGATCAAATGCTACACCTCAAAGAATGTTCGAGTATGATATCAAGATGCATTTGCAGGAGAGGGATTTTCAGAACAATGTAGTTAGAGGGAAGTAATATTTAACTGTACATGCATTTAGAAAAGAAAGGAAATAATATTACTATAGCCTTAAAGTGGTTTTCTGAGGATGATATGGCTGTAATTTCATAGATGTACATGAATTACATTGAAAAAAAAGTCAATTTATTTTCTGTTTAATGGAATATGGTCTGGTCTCCCACACTCAAAGTCCTGTCCTTTTGAAAGACCAGTTTCCATTGTCCTTACTCGTCCAGCGCCGTTGTGCGGCACATCCACCCAACTGTCTCCAGAGTATCTCTGGCCCTGGGTGCTCCCGTGGGACATGTGCACCCCAAGTCAGTACAGCCTGTGCTGGGTGGGGATTTGCACCCCCTTCCCTTCCACAGCAGGAAGCAGCAGGCAGTGGGGATTCTGAATAACCCCTAAACCCACCTTGGCTTTAGAGAAGCACTGATTACTTGTAGAATAAGGAAAACCTCCACTCTCAAGAACGCCTTTTTGGAGAATGAATGTGCCCCCAAAGGAGCCTCTGGCCAATTCCCATTAATTCTGGACCCAGAAATCTCCAGGCATGACTCCGATGCTGACTCGGGTCTTTCTGTCAATTCAGTTCAGTTTGAGCTTCTATCACCTTATAAAAATATGTAGACCACATCCATGTGTGATTTTTAAAAATTTATTTCAGAGTGAGTGCCATGGATCTCTCAAAGAGCACTGATCTCAAAATGGTCAATTCTTCCAGTCCCACACAGGATTCCTGTATTTCTTGAATTTATAAAATCTTGATTTAAGTTTTGCAGTCTCTTTAACTGTGATGAAAATTCCCCACATATCTTCCTTCTCAGTATGTCTTGCATTTTTACAGTAATCAGGGGGCTGACTTATTTTGCTCTCTTATTACTTTTCATTCTCCATATCTTTCTCTGGCATTTTTTCTACTACTTCTTCTTCTTCTTCTTCTTCTTTTGCTTCTGCTTCTGCTGCTTCTTTTTCTTCCTCTTTTTCTACTTCAGTAATTTTGATAGCGCGTACATTTGTGGCCAACCCAATGAGGAATGCAAATATCAAGCCATAAATGCGACCATAGATCACTCTCAAATAAGTCACCGATTCTTTACGTGGTGTTATGGCCCGGGTTCTCCTTGGAGGGGGCCCACTGTCTACACTTCCACCAGAACCTGTTCGTAGACATAGTGGAGGTTCCCAGCCGGTGTGGCAATGACAGTTTCCTCGATTGTTGCAAATTCCTCTAAAACTGCACTTCTGAGGCAAACAGTCGTAATTAATTGCAGACATAATTGCATTGCAATAGGTATTATTACAGAACTTTCCTTTGGCACAGGGGCTACCATTTCTCACAAGTCCAACATCAGTTGTTTCTGTCGCACGGTGTTCATCTAATCCAAAACACAAGGCCCCCGAGATGAGGGACTGATGGAATGAAACATGTTCCTGCAACCTTGGAAGTTGAGTGATGTTGCTGCACTGCAACCTTCCACACTTAACATCTTCATCTGCACATGCAAAAAAATTCGGATCCTCCACATTTCTCGTACAGTGTCCAAATCGGTTTGCTTTAGTGTTTATTTGATAGCAAATGTCTGCAGCATTCACAGCCTGCTTACCAAATATTTCTCTGCAGTGCATGTTGCGGTCCGTGCAGTTACCTCTATAGCAGTAGCCCTCTTCAGTGCATGGGGTTCCATCTTGCAGATAAAAATTATCAGGGCACTGAAAGGTGTTCCCAGTGCAGTACTCCGGAAGATCACATATGTTTATGATAGGTCTGCAGAGTGTCCCAGACGGGGAGTAAGTACAGTTTGTACAGCACTCTCCCACATTGCAAACGCTCCCAGCTGTCAGTCTGCAGTTAGTTTCACAACAGGGGTTGCCATAACATTGCTTGAGGGAGCCACAGTCACATTGCTCCCTTGCCTCCACTTTGCCATTCCCACAACGAATCTCTGTTAGAGTTGCATTCATAAATGGCTCAGGCAATTTATATAAGCAATAAGTTCCACTACGCAATATTTCTGCAATTTGCTTGATGGTGCAGTTGCTGAATGCATCTGTCATTCCGGGGAATTGGGTCATGATGCAGTAGGTCCTCCTCTGGCAAGAACAAGAAGGGTCATCATAAACCACCCCAATAGTTCTTGTAACATGCTGTGTTGTCAGCGTAGACATCAAAAAGTAATGTCTGCCTAGTTGGCCAACCATTACTAGACTGTTTGCTGTGCATATACTCGAACGGTGTGCAGTAAACTCAAAGTCACGAGGTCCATTTTTATCCAACAAGAAAGATGAATGGGGATTAATTGTTTGAAAGATGTTTCTTGAAAAATATGCATGAAATGGACTTCCTGGCACATTGTAATTGTTTAGAGGGGCCGGATCCTTTGCATTATATATGATCAAACCATAAATAATGTACCTCCCATGAAGACCCCATATAAGGGAGTCAATTAGACTAGTAAAAGAAACCATGTAGTGGACGCAATTTGTGAAATTGTTGAATACACTATACATTGAAAGAGAACATTGAGGAAGTCCTTTTATACTGAATGGATGGGACGAAAAGTACTTACTAGATATCCTCGGGGCTGCACTGATGTTTGCTGCAGAGAACAAGGAGTCTGTATCCTCTTTGTATCCTGGTCTATATGAAGGCCCTGTTGCATTTCTTTCTGCCACTATCTGAGAAACAACGTGTTCAAACCTGAGGGAATCCTTGAGAGGTTTGATTTCATAGGAGAAGTCATCCAACTTCATAATACCTTCAATTCCCCCATAGCACGTGTCCACGGTGACCAGGGAGTAAGGAATGTCCTCCAGGTAGCCGATGTAGTAACAGCCTCTTGGGACGTAGGGATAGTCCATCTGTAAGGCTCCTTGGTCATCCTGGGACATCACTGGCAGATGTCTGGGCTTGAACAGGTTCTTGAGTCGCATGTGGATGACGTGTCTCTGGCCGCTAAATTTTAGGCTGTAGGACACCCAGCCTGGCACCTCAATGCCTCTCCCACGGTGCATCTGCTTCCTGGGAATCACCACCTCAGAGGAGATATAGCGCCACAAGGGACGGCCGGGAGAACACTGGACTGGACCCAGGAGTGCCCACAGCCCAAGCAGCAAGATGGGACCTCCCCTGAGAGTCCCCCGGTCCTCTTTCAGCCTCATGCCCTAGCCACGTGATGCTGTCTGAAGAGAATGGGTAAAGGGCATTTACTCAGGGAACCTGGTCTGCACCATCAGCTGAGGACACGTCCCCTAGGGAGGTCCTCACAGGCAACACAGAGCTGATCAGGGCTCTGGGCTCCCACGCCTGGGTGGGTCACCTGGTTACCAGAGGGCATTATTATTAGGTCACAACCACTGGGTGTGGCAGTGGGTGGACCCGGGTCATCCCTGGGGTTGGGTGGAATAGGTAAGAGAGTCAGGTCTCTGGGTGAAAACCATGAAAGGCAAGGGTGGAGTAGCCGGTGCGTTTGGCTCTAGGTATGCCCAGGAGTTCTGAACAATCTCGGGAAGGAGACTTTTTGGAAAGCATTTGCACTTCAGTGGTTACATTCACCTTGGGGCTCAGGAAATGGGGGTTTCTGTGGCCAGAGGCCACAGCTCCATGTCAGAGGTCTTGGAAGAAGCCAGACAAGCTCATTTGGCTCCACCAGTTCAGGGACGTCTTTCTGCCTGGGGGCAGCTCAGCCTCCATTTGATTCCCTTGCCTATGAAGGGAGCTGTGAGGTGCAGAGTGGCAGAAAGTGGCAGCACAGCAAAAGAGAGAAGAATCTAACTCCTTTTGTGGTCCTTGCCAGTCAGATCTTTCTGCTGCTCCAGAAACGCACCCATGTGGAGGCCTGGGCACTCCCCAGAATCCAAATAAACCCGACACGGTGAAAGTCAACTCACTGCAAGTGAAAAATCACTCAGGACAGGAGACAGCTCCAATACGGAGACTTCCCAGAAACAACAGCCACCCAAGGGCATGACAGGGACTTGGTAGGCGGGTCTGATCTTTAGACGCAGACCATTGCCCGGTGCGCAACCACCCCTGACGTGCTAGGTGACGGAAAAGTGAACTTCCATCATTTATGATGAGATCTTCTTGATACGGCATCTTGAGTTGTACTCTATTATTCAGTCCACAATTTCTTATTCTTTGTCCTATTTCTCATGGGAAATTTGGGGGGCATCCATAAACCAAAGGCAATGTATCAAGTCAAATGTCAGTTATGACCCTTGTTAATTTCAGTCATAGAGACATGCTGCAAAAGTCACCCACAGGATAATGCAGTGGCTTCCAACATGGCCCCAGTCCAGGGTATGGAAGTGGCTTGCTTCATACTGGGCTGGCCTGTCAGGCGGGCATGGGATATGGGGAAATGCCAGTCAAGGAAACAGCATGGTTGTAAATTTCCTCCAAATCTAATGACATCTGTGAATAAAGTGGTGACATTGGCTTTCCCATCAGGACTGCGTTTGCCCAGGGAAAGCAGACCCAGGCAGCCTAGAACTAAATCAGGACAGTGGTCTCCTCTAAGCTGATCCTTCCGTCTAAGGTTCTCAGCACTTTAGCCCTCAACAAAAACATGGAGAGAAGAGGCCAAGAAGACATGAGACCATACAGACCAGGCTGGTCTCATCCAGTGTGGGCAGCCCCTGCTCAGGCCACCACTCCCGGTCCATCACCCCTGCCCACTGAGCCAGGACCTGCTGGGTCTTTAGACCTTGGAGTGGAGGCGTGTCCCTACAGATTTGGGGACCTCCGTTCTGCCCTGGAACAGGGAAAAACGTTTCAGCACCTCCAGGGAGATGAGGCTGAACCTTACGCCCAGGCTAGGAATCCTCCCCAGGGCCTTTGCTGCCTTAAACACAAAACAAACAAAAAAAGCAGGTGCTGCCGGAGTACGTCCAGGCGGGGGAGCCTCTTACCTGAGCCAGCAGTTCTAAAAAAACGGTCAAAGCCGGGGAATTAAAAAGCAATACTTGCTGTGTGCGTTCAAATTGACCTTAAAGCGTATCAGTGGACTTTGTTCGTGACGACCTTCTGATGCAGATCAGAAGCCACCTGAGTCCCAGTCCAGTGACCCTTGCTCCTCATCGTCTTGCCAAAACCACCCTCGCCAGTGTGATTCACTTCACTTTCTTCAAAGTTGAGAGAAAGCTTTAAATCACCTTCGAGGTCATGTCAGTGCAGGATCCTTCTAGGTTTTCCAGTTTCTCCTAATCTTTACACTTTACAACTAATTTGACAGTAACTCATTTTGATAATTCCTTTGAGTCCTCCCAGAGGGCAACTTAATTTTTGGAGACTAATAATTTCACCCTCATGTTTAATAATTTCACCCAGCACTTAGGGGAAAACAATTTTATTTAATTGGCACTTGCAGGCTTGGGATGGACTCGTGAGCCTGGCAGCAGACACAGAACCAGGGGAGCAAACCAGCTGGGTTGTAGTCGGCTCATCTGAAGATGGAGACCCATTTCCTGGCTAACCCAGGAGGTGAGAGGGTTAAAAGATGTTCGACTGGTTAACAAGCCCCTAACTATCTCTAGTTAGGGTCAGGGTCAGGGTCAGGGTCAGGGTCGGGTCAGGGTCGGGTCAGGGTTGGGGTCGGGGTTGGGGTCGGGGTCGGGGTCGGGGTGAGGGTCGGGGTCGGGGTGAGGGTGAGGGTGAGGGTCGGGTGAGGGTGAGGGTGAGGGTGAGGGTGAGGGGTGAGGGTACGGGTGAGGGTTTGGGGTTCGGGTTCGGGTTCGGGGTTAGGGGTTAGGGGTTCGGGTTCGGGTTCGGGTTCGGGTTCGGGTTCGGGTTAGGGGTTCGGGTTAGGGGTTAGGGTTCGGGTTCGGGTTTGGGTTCGGGTTAGGGGTTCGGGGTTAGGGTTCGGGTTCGGGTTCGGGTTCGGGTTCGGGTTAGGGTTCGGGTTCGGGTTAGGGTTCGGGGTTCGGGTTAGGGTTAGGGTTCGGGTTCGGGTTCGGGTTAGGGTTCGTGTTCGTGTTCGGGTTCGTGTTCGGGTTCGTGTTCGTGTTCGGGTTAGGGGTTCGTGTTCGGGGTTCGGGTCAGGGTCAGGGTCAGGGTCGGGGTCAGGGTCAGGGTCAGGGTCGGGGTCAGGGTCGGGGTCGGGGTCAGGGTCGGGGTCAGGGGTCAGGGTCAGGGGTCAGGGGTCGGGGTCAGGGTTAACCCACTGATTGTTTAGGAGTGTGTTGTTTAATCTCCAGGTATTTGTGAATTTTCTAAGTCTCTGATGGTTATTGACTTCTAATTGTATTCCATTGTGGTCAGAGAATGTGCTTTGAATAATTTCAATCTTTTTAAATTTATTGAGGCTTGTTTTATGTCCCAGCATATGATCTATTCTGGAGAAAGTTCCATGAGCACTAGAAAAGTATGTGTATCCTGGTGATTTGGGATGTAATGTCCTGTATATGTCTGTTAAATCTAATTCATTTATCAGATTGTTTAGGTTTTCAATTTCCTTATTGGTCTTCTGTCTGGTTGATCTATCTATAGGAGAGAGTGATGTGTTGAAGTCTCCCACAATTATTGTGGAAACATCAATTGCTTCCCTTAGTTTTGCCAGTGTTTCTCTCATGTATTTTGTGGCACCTTGATTGGGTGCATAGACATTTACGGTTGTTATTTCTTCTTGCTGAATTGCCCCTTTTATTAGTATGTAGTGGCCTTCTTTGTCTCTCAAAACATCCCTGCATTTGAAGTCTATTTTATCTGAGATTAATATTGCTACCCCTGCTTTCTTTTGGCTGTAGCTTGCATGAAATATTTTTTTCCATCCTTTCACTTTCAGTTTCTTTGTGTCCCTGTGTCTAAGATGAGTCTCTTGTATGCAACATATTGATGGTTCATTTTTTTTTAATCATCATTTTATTGAGATATATTCACATACCACGCAGTCATACAAAACAAATTGTACTTTCGATTGTTTACAGTACCATTACATAGTTGTACATTTATCACCTAAATCAATCCCTGACACCTTCATTAGCACACACACAAAAATAACAAGAATAATAATTAGAGTGAAAAAGAGCAATTGAAGTAAAAAAGAACACTGGGTACCTTTGTCTGTTTGTTTCCTTCCCCTACTTTTCTACACATCCATCCATAAACTAGACAAAGTGGAGTTTGGTCCTTATGGCTTTCCCAATCCCATTGTCACCCCTCATAAGCTACATTTTTATACAACTGTCTTCGAGATTCATGGGTTCTGGGTTGTAGTTTGATAGTTTCAGGTATCCACCACCAGCTACCCCAATTCTTTAGAACCTAAAAAGGGTTGTCTAAAGTGTGCGTAAGAGTGCCCACCAGAGTGATCTCTCGGCTCATTTTGGAATCTCTCTGCCACTGAAGCTTATTTCATTTCCTTTCACATCCCCCTTTTGGTCAAGAAGATGTTCTCCGTCCCACGATGCCGGGTCTACATTCCTCCCCAGGAGTCATATTCCACGTTGCCAGGGAGATTCACTCCCCTGGGTGTTTGATCCCACGTAGGGGGGAGGGCAGTGATTTCATCTTTCAAGTTGGCTTAGCCAGAGAGAGAGGGCCACATCTGAGCAACAAAGAGGCATTCAGGAGGAGACTCTTAGGCACAAATATAGGGAGGCCTCGCCTCTCCTTTGCAGCAACCGTCTTCCCAAGGGTAAAACTTATGGTAGAGGGCTCAACCCATCAAACCACCAGTCCCCTATGTCTGTGGTCATGTTAGCAACCATGGAGGTGGGGTAGGCGAATACCCCTGCATTCTCCACAGGCTCCTCAAGGGGGCACTACATCTTTTTTTTTTTTTCCTTGTTTTTCTTTTTTTTTTTTTTTTAACTTTCCCTTCTTTTTTAAATCAACTGTATGAAAAAAAAATTAAAAAGAAAACAAACATACAATAAAAGAACATTTCAAAGAGACCATAACAAGGGGGTAAGAAAAAGACAACTAACCTAAGATAACTGCTTAACTTCCAACATGTTCCTACTTTACCCCAAGAAAGTTACCTAATATAGCAACATTTCTGTGAACTTGTTCCTACTATATCCATCAGAAATTAACAGACCATAGTCATTTCTGGGCATCCCCAGAACATTAAATAGCTTATCTGTTCTTCTTGGATTATTGTTCCCCCTTCCTTAATTGCTCTCTACTGCTAGTTCCCCTACATTCTACATTATAAACCATTTGTTTTACATTTTTCAAAGTTCACATTAGTGGTAGCATATAATATTTCTCTTTTTGTGCCTGGCTTATTTCGCTCAGCATTATGTCTTCAAGGTTCATCCATGTTGTCATATGTTTCACCAGATCGTTCCTTCTTACTGCCGCGTAGTATTCCATCGTGTGTATATACCACATTTTATTTATCCACTCATCTGTTGAAGGACATTTGGGTTGTTTCCATCTCTTGGCAACTGTGAATAATGCTGCTATGAACATTGGCGTGCAGATATCTGTTCGTGTCACTGCTTTCCGATCTTCCGGGTATATACCGAGAAGTGCAATCGCTGGATCGAATGGTAGCTCTATATCTAGTTTTCTAAGGAACTGCCAGACTGACTTCCAGAGTGGCTGAACCATTATACAGTCCCACCAACAATGAATAAGAGTTCCAATTTCTCCACATCCCCTCCAGCATTTGTAGTTTCCTGTTTGTTTAATGGCAGCCATTCTAACCGGTGTTAGATGGTATCTCATTGTGGTCTTAATTTGCATCTCTCTAATAGCTAGTGAAGCTGAGCATTTTTTCATGTGTTTCTTGGCCATTTGTATTTCCTCTTCAGAGAACTGTCTTTTCATATCTTTTGCCCATTTTATAATTGGGCTGTCTGTACTATTGTCATTGAGTTGTAGGATTTCTTTGTATATGCAAGATATCAGTCTTTTGTCAGATACATGGTTTCCAAAAATTTTTTCCCATTGAGTTGGCTGCCTCTTTACCTTTTTGAGAAATTCCTTTCAGGTGCAGAAACTTCTAAGCTTGAGGAGTTCCCATTTATCTATTTTCTCTTTTGTTGCTTGTGCTTTGGGTGTAAAGTCTAGGAAGTGGCCGCCTAATACAAGGTCTTGAAGATGTTTTCCTACATTATCTTCTAGGAGTTTTATGGTACTTTCTTTTATATTGAGATCTTTGGTCCATTTTGAGTTAATTTTTGTGTAGGGGGTGAGGTAGGGGTCCTCTTTCATTCTTTTGGATATGGATATCCAACTCTCCCAGCCCCATTTGTTGAAAAGACCATTATGGCTCAGTTCGGTGACTTTGGGGGCCTTATCAAAGATCAGTCGGCCATAGATCTGAGGGTCTATCTCTGAATTCTCAATTCGATTCCATTGATCTATATGTCTATCTTTGTGCCAGTACCATGCTGTTTTGGCAACTGTGGCTTTATAATAAGCTTCAAAGTCAGGGAGTGTAAGTCCTCCCACTTCGTTTTTCTTTTTTAGAGTGTCTTTAGCAATTCGAGGCATCTTCCCTTTCCAAATAAATTTGATAACTAGCTTTTCCAAGTCTGCAAAGTAGGTTGTTGGAATTTTGATTGGGATTGCATTGAATCTGTAGATGAGTTTGGGTAGAATTGACATCTTAATGACATTTAGCCTTCCTATCCATGAACATGGAATATTTTTCCATCTTTTAAGGTCCCCTTCTATTTCTTTTAGTAGAGTTATGTAGTTTTCTTTGTATAGGTCTTTTACATCTTTGGTTAAGTTTATTCCTAGGTACTTGATTTTTTTAGTTGCTATTGAAAATGGTATCTTTTTCTTGAGTGTCTCTTCAGTTTGTTCATTTCTAGCATATAGAAACATTACTGACTTATGTGCATTAATCTTGTATCCTGCTACTTTGCTAAATTTGTTTATTAACTCTAGTAGGTGTATCGTTGATTTCTCAGGGTTTTCTAGATATAAGATCATATCATCTGCAAACAATGACAGTTTTACTTCTTCTTTTCCAATTCGGATGCCTTTTATTTCTTTGTCTTGCCAGATTGCCCTGGCTAGCACTTCCAGCACAATGTTGAATAACAGTGGTGACAGCGGGCATCCTTGTCTTGTTCCTGATCTTAGAGGGAAGGCTTTCAGTCTCTCACCATTGAGTACTATGCTGGCTGTGGGTTTTTCATATATGTTCTTTATCATGTTGAGGAAGTTTCCTTCAATTCCTACCTTTAGAAGTGTTTTTATCAAAAAGGGATGTTGGATTTTGTCAAATGCTTTTTCAGCATCTATTGAGATGATCAATTGATTTTTCCCTTTTGACTTGTTAATGTGTTGTAATACATTGATTGTTTTTCTTATGTTGAACCATCCTTGCATGCCTGGAATGAACCCCACTTGGTCATGGTGTATGATTTTTTTAATGTGTCTTTGGATTCGATTTGCAAGTATTTTGTTGAGGATTTTTGCATCTATATTCATTAGGGAGATTGGCCGGTAGTTTTCCTTTTTTGTAGCATCTTTGCCTGGTTTTGGTATTAGATTGATGTTAGCTTCATAAAATGAGTTAGGTAGTGTTCCATTTTCTTCAATGTTTTGAAAGAGTTTGAGTAAGATTGGTGTCAGTTCTTTCTGGAAAGTTTGGTAGAATTCCCCTGTGAAGCCATCTGGCCCTGGGCATTTATTTGTGGGAAGATTTTTGATGACTGATTGGATCTCTTTGCTTGTGATGGGTTGGTTGAGGTCTTCTATTTCTTCTCTGGTCAGTCTAGGTTGTTCATATGTTTCCAGGAAATTGTCCATTTCTTCTACATTATCCAGTTTGTTGCCATACAGTTGTTCATAATATCCTCTTATAATTTTTTTAATTTCTTCAGGATCTGCAGTTATGTCACCTTTTTCATTCATTATTTTGTTGATATGGGTCTTCTCTCTTTTTGATTTTGTCAGTCTAGCTAGGGGCTTGTCAATCTTGTTGATCTTCTCAAAGAACCAACTTTTGGTGATATTTATCCTCTCTCTTGTTTTTTGTTCTCTATGTCATTTATTTCTGCTTTAATCCTTGTTATTTCTTTTCTTGTACTTGGTTTAGGATTGGTTTGCTGTTCATTTTCTAGCTTCTTCAGTTGATCCATTAGTTCTTTGATTTTGGCTCTTTCTTCCTTTTTAATATATGCGTTTAGTGCTATAAATTTCCCCCTTAGCACTGCTTTTGCTGCATCCCATAGGTTTTGGTATGTTGTGTTCTCATTTTCATTCGTCTCTATATATTTAGCAATTTCTCTTGCTATTTCTTCTTTAACCCACTGATTGTTTAGGAGTGTGTTGTTTAACCTCCAGGTCTTTGTGAATTTTCTAAGTCTCTGATGGTTATTGACTTCTAATTGTATTCCATTGTGGTCAGAGAATGTGCTTTGAATAATTTCAATCTTTTTAAATTTATTGAGGCTTGTTTTATGTCCCAGCATATGATCTATTCTGGAGAAAGTTCCATGAGCACTAGAAAAGTATGTGTATCCTGGTGATTTGGGATGTAATGTCCTGTATATGTCTGTTAAATCTAATTCATTGATCAGATTGTTTAGGTTTTCAATTTCCTTATTGGTCTTCTGTCTGGTTGATCTATCTATAGGAGAGAGTGATGTGTTGAAGTCTCCCACAATTATTGTGGAAACATCAATTGCTTCCTTTAGTTTTGCCAGTGTTTCTCTCATGTATTTTGTGGCACCTTGATTGGGTGCATAGACATTTACGATTGTTATTTCTTCTTGCTGAATTGCCCCTTTTATTAGTATGTAGTGGCCTTCTTTGTCTCTCAAAACATCCCTGCATTTGAAGTCTATTTTATCTGAGATTAATATTGCTACCCCTGCTTTCTTTTGGCTGTAGCTTGCATGAAATATTTTTTTCCATCCTTTCACTTTCAGTTTCTTTGTGTCCCTGTGTCTAAGATGAGTCTCTTGTATGCAACATATTGATGGTTCATTTTTTTTGATCCATTCTGTGAATCTATATCTTTTAATTGGGGAGTTTAATCCATTTACATTCAACGTTAAAACCGTGAAGGCATTTCTTGAATCGGCCATCTTATCCTTTGGTTTATGTTTGCCATATTTTTCCCTCTCTCTATTAATATCCTTTATTGTACTCATACCGAATCTCTTTAGTACTGAACCTTTCTCCAAGTCTCTCTGTCCTTTTTTTGTTTCTCTGTCTGTAGGGCTCCCTTTAGTATCTCCAGTAGGGCAGGGCTTTTGTTAGCAAATTCTCTCAGCTTTTGTTTGTCTGTGAAAAATTTAAGCTCTTCCTCAGATTTGAAGGAGAGCTTTGCTGGATAAAGTATTCTTGGCTGGAAATTTTTCTCACTCAGAATTTTAAATATATCATGCCACTGCCTTCTCGCCTCCATGGTGGCTGCTGAGTAGTCACTACTTAGTCTTATGCTGTTTCCTTTGTATGTGGTGAATTGCTTTTCTCTTGCTGCTTTCAGAACTTGCTCCTTCTCTTCTGTGTTTGACAGTGTGATCAGTATATGTCTCGGAGTGGGTTTATTTGGATTTATTCTATTTGGGGTTCGCTGAGCATTTATGATTTGTGTATTTATGTTGTTTAGAAGATTTGGGAAGTTTTCCCCAACAATTTCTTTGAATACTCTTCCTAGACCTTTACCCTTTTCTTCCCCTTCTGGGAAACCAATGAGTCTTATATTTGGACGTTTCATATTATCTATCATATCCCTGAGGTCCATTCGATTTTTTCAATTTTTTTTCCCCATTCTTTCTTTTATGCTTTCATTTTCCATTCTGTCATCTTCCAGGTCACTGATTCGTTGTTCAACTTCCTCTAGTCTTGTACTATGAGTGTCCAGAATCTTTTTAATTTGGTCGTTTCTTTAATTTCCATAAGATCATCCATTTTTTTATTTAGTCTTGCAATGTCTTCTTTATGCTCTTCTAGGGTCTTCTTGATTTCCTTTATCTCCCGTACCATGGTCTCATTGTTCATCTTTAGTTCTTTGAGTAGCTGCTCTAGGTGCTGTGTCTCTTCTGGTCTTTTGATTTGGGTGCTTGGGCTTGGGTTATCCATATCGTCTGGTTTTTTCATATGCTTTATAATTTTCTGTTGTTTTTGGCCTCGTGGCATTTGCTGAACTTGATAGGGTTCTTTTAGGATTTGTAGACCAGTTGAAGTCCTTATCTCTAATTTATCAGATCTACAGCTTCGTGGAGTACACTTTCTCTAACTAACCAGCAGGTGGCGTCCACGAGCCACCTGTTCTCCACAAGCCAGTTCTCCCCTGCTTAGCCTTTTTGGTTTTGAGTGGGGGAGTGAGTCTTGTGGGGTCCAATTGGTGTACCAAGCTTGTGTGTGTAGTTGGTGTTGCCTGCCCTGTATATGGGGCGTGTTTCTGGGCAGTCAGGGATGGGGGGTGGCTCTATCAATCAAATCTCCCTGGTGATCCTAGAGTTTTAAGGCTGCTGCAATAGTCTAATCCTTCAGTTCAGTCCTGCCACAGTTTGTCTCTGCCACTGACCCACAAGTCCTTGGTATTGGCGTATGGCTCCTGAGACTTGCAAGTGGGCCCCTCTTCCAGGCTGTGCACCCCCTGGTTCTCTGTTGAGGGATGACTGTGCTATGTCACAGCTGAGTGCCATCCCCCCAGAGCAGTTCTGGGCTGCTGGGCTGTGTAGGGAGGCTCCCAGTCTGCTGAAATGATGGCTGATTGGGGCTTTGTTAATTCACACTGCTCTACCTTCCCAGCTCTGGGACAATCAGCTGAGGTTGCAGGGAAGGCTAATGTCCACGCCCAGTTTTGTGGTGTGTGCCTGTTATTTGAAGCACTTCCATCACACTGGGTTGTCTGGGGCAGCTCTGGGCTATGGGGCTGGCGATGGGCAGGAGTGTTTCCTGTCCACCAGGATGATGGCTGTGAGCGGACACTCCCCTTTTCTTGGGAAGTTGTGGTGTTTAGTGAATTTTCTCAGCCACTGGATTATTGCGTTTTGTCTCAGAGCTCTCCTAGTTCTGCTCTTGACTTGACCTGCCCAAATTGCAGGTCTTTGAAGCTTTCTGTATTGGGCTTCTTAGAGTAATTGTTTTAGAAAAAGAAAAAAGGATTAAAAAAAAAAAAAAGGGCCCTCCTCAGAGATCTAATGGGTTATTGAAATGCTAAGAGACAAAGCAACCAGGGCCATTAAGGAAAGGTCCACAGGGCGGAGAGATCAGCTTTTCTTCGGGATTTGCATATGCGCCTCAGGGCCTGGGCTCGGGCCTGAGCTCTGCCCTTCCCCTTTCTATGTTCACCAGAACTCCAAAAATCCTCCGCTTTTATTTTGGAGTTTTTCGTGTTGTTTTTTTTCTATGCCTGTCTCCTCTCTGCTGGGCTGGCTGCTCTCAGATTCTCTGGTGTCTGGTCTCCGTCTATCTATGGTAGGAGTTTGGATCAGCAGAATGAGTTTCCGATAAGGGCTGCCACTGCAGTTCTCCCTTCTCCTTCCCGGAGCTGACAGCCCCTCCTCCCAGGGGACTGAGCCTGTCAGGGAGGGGTGCGGGTCCCCTGGCCACAAAAACTTACAGATTTCGCTGATCTCAGCAGTTCCACGTTTTCATGAGTGTTGTATGAAGTATGCCCAAAGTCAGATTGCTCTGTGGTGTCCAGTCCACGCAGTTCCTGGCTTTCTACCTACTTTCCTGGCGGAGTAACTAAAACATACAGCTCACCAGTCTGCCATCTTGCCCCGCCCCTCGT